>NW_020956248.1:132937-137885 GCF_003031625.1 Empidonax traillii
GGTGGCTTCCACCATGGTGAGCACATAGCGCTTACCTTGACGGGTCTGTGGCAGTGTGATATAATCAACCTGCCAAGCCTCCCCATATTTGTATTTATTCCACCGTCCACCATACCACAGGGGTTTCAGTCTCTTAGCCTGTTTAATGGCAGCGCATGTCTCACAGTCATGGATAACCTGAGAGAGAACATCAATGGTTAGATCCACCCCTCGGTCTCATGCCCATCTGTAGGTGGCATCTCTGCTCTGATGACCAGTGGTATCATGGGCCCATCGTGCTAAGAACAATTTGCCTTTGTGCTGTCAGTCTAGGTCCACCTGTGACACCTCAACTTGTGCAACTCGGTCTGCCTGTTCATTGTTGCGATGCTCCTCATTGACTCGATTTTTGGGCACGTGGGTGTCTACGTGGTGGACTCTCACAATCAGCTTCTCTACCCGGGTAGCAATGTCTTGCCATATATCAGCGACCCAGATGGGTTTTCCCCTATGTTTCCAATTGGTCTTCTTCCATTTGTCCAACCACCCCCACAAGGCAGTGGCCACCATCCTTGAGTCAGTGTAGAGGTAAAGTTTTGGCCACTTCTCTCGTTCAGCAATGTCCAATGCCAACTGGACAGCTTTGAGCTCTGCAAATTGGCTTGATTCACCCTCTCCTTCCATAGCTTCTGCAACTTGTCGTGTGGGACTCCATACAGCTGCTTTCCATTTACGTTTCATCCCTACAATACGGCAGGAACCATCAGTAAAGAGTGCGTAGCGTATGTCTTCTTCTGGTAGTTGGTTGTATGCTGGGGCTTCCTCCGCCCGTACCACCTGCTCTCCTTCTTCTTCTGCTAGACTAAGATTCTCACCTTCCAGCCGGTTCGTGATGATTTCTAGGATCCCAGGGCGATTTGGGTTTCCAATGTGGGTGCCCTGCATGATCAGGGCGATCCATTTGCTCCAGGTGGCATCAGTGGCATGATGCGTAGGGGGGGTCTTTCCTTTGAACATCCAACTCAATACCGGTAGCCGAGCTGCCAGGAAGAGTTGTTCTTCTGTGCCAATCACCTCTGAGGCAGCTTGTACTCCCTCATAAGCTGCTAGGATCTCCTTTTCTGTTGGAGTGTAATTGGCTTCCAACCCTCTGTAGCTTCGACTCCACAATCCAAGTGGGCGGCCTCGGATCTCGCCAGGCACCTTCTGCCAGAGGCTCCAGGAGAGGTCTTTATCCCCAGATGCAGAGTAGAGCACATTCTTCACATCTGGTCCTGTCCTGACTGGCCCAAGGGCTGCAGCATGGGCAATCTCCTGTTTAATCTGTTCAAATGCTTGCTGTTGTTCAGGACCCCACTGGAAATCATTCTTCTTGCAGGTTACCAGATAGAGAGGGTTTATGATCTGGTTGTACTTGGGGATATGCATTCTCCAAAAACCTATGGCACCCAGGAAAGCTTGGGTTTCCTTCTTGCTAGTTGGGGGGGCCATTGCTGTGATTTTATCGATGACTTCAGTGGGTATCTGGCGACATCCATCTTGCCACTTTACTCCCAGGAACTGGATCTCTCAGGCAGGTCCCTTGACTTTACTCTTTTTGATGGCAAACCCAGCCTCCAGGAGAATCTGTATGATCTTCTTTCCTTTCTCAGAGACCTCTTCTGCTGTGTCTCCCCATACGATGATGTCATCAATGTACTGCAGGTGTTCTGGAGCTTCACCTTTCTCTAGCGTAGCCTGCATCAATCCGTGGCAGATGGTGGGACTGTGCTTCCACCCCTGGGGCAGTCAGTTCCACGTGTACTGCACACCCCTCCACGTGAAAGCAAACTGCGGCCTGCACTCTGCTGCCAAGGGAATGGAGAAGAACGCATTTGCGATGCCAATACTGGCGTACCACTTCGCTGCCTTAGACTCCAGCTCGTACTGGAGCTCCAACATGTCTGGAACAGCGGCACTCAGTGGCGAGGTGGCTTCATTCAGGCCACGATAGTCCACAGTCAATCTCCATTCTCCGTCAGACTTACGCACAGGTCAGATGGGGCTGTTGAAGGGGGAGTGGATCCTGCTGATCACTCCTTGGCTCTCCAGCTCATGGATCATCTTATGGATGGGGATCACAGAGTCTCGGTTCATTCGGTACTGCCGATGGTGCACTATTGTAGTGGCAATTGGCACTCGCTGTTCCTCAACCTTCAACAGTCCCACAGCAGAAGGGTTCTCCGAGAGGCCAGGTAATGAATTCAACTGCTTAGCCGCTTCTGTCTCCACAGCAGCTATCCCGAAAAGCCCACCTATGTCCCTTGGGGTCTTTGAAATACCCATTCCTAAGGTAGTCAATGCCCAGGATACATGGGGCATCTGGACCAGTCACAATGGGGTGTTTCTGCCACTCCTTCCAGGTCAAACTCACTTCAGCTTCCAACATGGTCAACTGCTGCGACCCTCCTGTCACCCCAGAAATGGAAATAGCCTCTGGTCCCACATGTCCTGAAGGCATTAACGTGCATTCAGCGCCAGTGTCAACCAAAGCCTTATATTCTTGTGGGTCTGATGTGCCAGGCCACCGGATCCACACCGTCCAATAGACACGGTTGTCCCGTGCCTCTACCTGGCTAGAGGCAGGGCCCCTCTCATACTGGTTTCTGTCCTGCTCGTCACAGTTTTCCGTCTGCAAATACCAGCAGGAGGTACTTTCTAGTGGGTCAGATCCCTGCCCACAGGATACCTGCACTGCACTCACTTTCACGGAATTTGTTTTTCTCTGGTCCTTTAACTCTTGTACTCGGGCTGCCAAGACATGGGTAGGTTTCCTGTCCCACTGTCTCATGTCTTCTCCATGTCCAGATAGGAAATACCACAGCTCGGTTCGTGAGGTCTGTCTACCCCCTCTAGCTGGGGAGCGCCCGGTTCTCACTGGTGCCACCTGGGAGGTGTTTCTCTCAATTTTCTCTAGTATTTTCTCTTGTTGATCTTGTAGTTGTGTAGCTATGGTAGTGAGGTTATTGACCGAGGTCTCTACGGAGGAAACGCGGGCTTGTAGTGATTCTTGGACCATACTGTCGTACATCCAAAGTTTATTTACTATAAACGCCACTGGCTCACTCTTTTCCCCAGCATCCAGTGATGTCAAGTAACTGACATGTGCAGATGGCCCCATACGTATGAAGGTCCACCACATGTATGGTGTACATCTAACCTTGTAAGGATCGTGACTAGCTTGCATATCCCTTCTAAACAATACTTCCAACAGTGCCATTTCCCTCAGGCGTCGGATCCCCTCCTCCATGGTATTCCAGCTCTTCGCAAAATGGTCTTTCTGCAAGGCCTCTCTGTAAAGGAATCTCCCTCTCACAGCATCCAGCAGCTGTGCCCAGAGAGACAGGGGCTTTGATTCTCTCACAAATGCCTCTTCAATGCCCACATCCTGGGCAATAGACCTCAAGGACCTTGCTTCACTGACATCAAGGTTTATGGCATCACCCGTAGAGTCCCAGACTCGGATCATCCAGGTCAGTATAGGCTCATTCGGCTGACGAATGATGTCTGCCCGTAATTTCTGGAGGTTGTCATACAATACGGACTCAGTAATGATTTCTGGCTCCGGGTTGGCTGTCTGTGAGGGTCCTGCCTCCCCATCATCATCAACTGGGTGGGCTGATTTGGTCTTATATTTCTTCTTTTGGATAGGGGCAACCTCCATTGACTTGTTTGGTCCCTTGGAACTGGCCTTATCTGGAGTCACCCTTGAATCAGGCCTCTCGTTTTCATCTTCTCCTTTTCCCTGTGAGGGTTGCACCATACCGAGCACCTTTTTGTAGGCAACGGCTAAAGCCTCACATGCATCTACCAACTGCCTCTCTATGGGTTTATCGTGACCTCTCTCCCTCACAGCTGTCATTATCTGTGTAGGGTTTAGGAGTTGTTCGAGAGTGAACTTCCATGTTGGAGGAACTGAACCACTTTCTAGAAATTTACCCAAGTCCTGCCATGGCCCATGCCATTCGAGGTTTTCCACCACTGGGGCTGGTTTCTGTGCTCGTTCCTGGTAAATCCTGGCCCTACCTACGAATATTAGATATGACACTGTGGCACAAGCTTGCACAAGAAGCCCAAAAAGTAAAATGTCTCTTATTTAAAGAGAGTTTAAATTTCTCAGAGGCCATTGTATTGGAACCAAAGGGAAAATGTATGAAGGGTTGGGCAAATATACCCCGTGTTTCTCCATAGGGATAGGTGCCATTATCGTTAAAACCCCAAAGGAGACAGTGTAGGTTAGAGCAGTAATATATCCGTGAGAACATATCCCGAAGGAAAATAACAGGTGCTGAGTTTGCTATGTCATAAAACCAGTGCGAGATCTCAAACATACTTATTGTAATGAGGGTCATAGTGTCAGAGCTGAAAAACATCGACAGGTGGGACATAGATCTCGGCATAATCATATACCACAGAAAAGCAGCAATCTTAGACTTCATGGTGCTTACAGGTTCACAAACACGTATAAAGTCACACAAGGGCAGTTATTCCTTTTCCACTTTTCCTCTCTCGGGCCCCACGTTGGGCACCAAAAATGTCCCTGTTTAAATGAGACAAAGGTCTTTTGCTGAGAATGAATTAGGAGAAAAAGACCCAAACTTCTTTTTCTAAGCAATTATAAATCCGAAATTAAGAGGCTCCGATTGAAGGAAAACAAATTATGGAAAAGGGAAAATTAACAGCCCTTTATTAAAAGGTATGTGTGTATTAACAGGAACACGGAAAAAAAACAACCAAGTAAAACAACCAAGCAATACTCCTATACCCACCAATAATCCCCTTCAAGAACAAAACCGATAAACCGGCAAAAGGAAAATTAAATAGTTCAATTTCTAGCACCCTTTGGTGCAGTTCCAGCCACAGTCAGCAGGGGGCGCCGTCGGGTCACTGGAGATGCAAAACTTGTAATGTCCTATACCATTCACCAGGT
>NW_020956248.1:138507-185870 GCF_003031625.1 Empidonax traillii
CTTGGTTGCCGCCAGGTGGGGGGGGGGGGGCAAGGGGGAGGGAAACAAAAAAACAGCAATAAAACAGAAAGTTCTCCCAATGGAAGAAAACTCACGATCTTCAGATGGTGAGGATTTCGCAGTGAGCTGGGCCCGCAGCCAACAGCTGAGCAGAGAGCAGCAGTGAAAACTCCCCTCCGACAGGAAAAGACAAAGAAGAGACCAGGTAGTGTCTCCAGCTTGCCGCAGCCTCCCCTCCGGCTCCAGAGCTCTGCTCCAACCCCCCAAACCCCACCTCCTTCCACCCACACACCCTAGCCTTTCCTCAATTCCTCCCCCTTCGTTGATAGGCGACTAATGTCTCGACCATTTAGTGGGCCAGGCCAATTCTTTTGTTTTACCTGATGGTCCCATCTATAGAGCGCACACGCAGGGGGGGAAGGGAAAGAAAAATTCCTTGCTAAAATCAGAACTATGACAAGTGTGGACGGATTCTGCTTGGGCAGGACCAGTTCAATTGAGAGAGTCTCTAGTGTTAACTAACCAGGTGGCCTTGGCTAAGTTTTTATCCCAGTTCTTGAAAGTTCCCCCACCTAGTGCCTTTAGAGTTGTTTTTAACAGTCCATTACACCTTTCAACCTTCCCAGTAGCGGGTGCATGATATGGAATGTGATGTGCCCATTCAATACCATGCTCCTGTGCCGAAGTGGCCACTAGATTATTCTTGAAATGAGCCCCATTGTCTGACTCAGTGTATTCTAGAGTGCCATGTCTCCACAGGACCTGCTTCTCGAGACCCAGAATTACATTCCTGGCCATTGCATGTGGTACCAAATATGTCTCTAACCATCCAGTGGTCACTTCAACCATGGTAAGCACATAGTTTTTACCTTGGTGGGTTTGTGGCAATGTGATGTAGTTAACCTGCCATGCCTTCCCCCTACTTATACTTGTCCCAATGTCCACCATACCATAGGGGTTTCAATCTTTTTGCCTGATTAATAGTGGCACAAGTTTCACAATCGTGGACAACCTGGGAAATAGTGTCCATGGTTAAATCCACCCCTCAGTCTCGTGCCCATCTATAGGTGGTATCTAGGCCCTGATGGCCTGAAGCATCATGGGCCCATTGAACTAGGAACAATTCTCCCTTTTTCTGCCAGTCTAGGTCTATTTGCAACACCTTGACTTGTGCAGCTCGGTCTGCCTGTCTATTATTATCATGTTCCTCATTAGTTCAACCCTTGGGCGCATAGGCATCTACATGGCAGACTCGCACATTGATTTTCTTCACTCTGGCAGTGATGTCTTGCCACAAATCAGCAGCCCAGATGGGTTTTCCTCTATGTGTCCAGTTCATTTTCTTCCACCAGTCTAGCCATTCCCATAGGGCATTTGCTATCATCCATGAATTGGTGTATAGGTAGAGCCTTGGCCAACCTTCTCATTCTGCAATGTCCAGGGCCAATTGGACAGTTTTGAGTTCCGCAAACTGACTCGATTGACCTTCACCTTCAGTGGCTTCCACCACCTATCGTGTGAGACTCCACACAACTGCTTTCCACTTCTGGTTCCTCCCTATAATGCGACAAGAACCATCAGTGAAAAGGGCATAACGCTTCTCTTCATCTGGCAGCTGATTATATGACGGAGCTTCTTCAGTTCGACTCACTGGCTCCTCTTCTTCTTCATCTGCCAGACTGAAGTTCCCACCTTCAGGTCAATTGCTTATAAGTTTCAAAATTCCAGGGCGATTCCAGTTCCCGATTCGGACACGTTGCGTAATCAAAGCCATCCACTTGCTCATATGGATCCTCATAGGAAAAACACCCTTCTATAAGACAGCAGATCATCTTATCAGAATCAAACACTTGTTCTGGCGTGAACTCCCAATTAATGGGAGGCTCCACACCCCCTACCAATTTACCGACATCTACCCAGGCTCCATGCCACACCGGAACTGGCCTGTCCGAAGGCCTTTCCAAAGTTCCAGTTAGTCCCTTTGAGGTACGACCTTTTCTACAACAGGGAAAGCAACACAACACCATTCTTCCAATTTTAAATAACACTTCCATTACCTTCATCAGTAATAGGATTGTTGCTGAACAATTTAGGTAACAGTTGGAGCCAATTGTAAGGATGGGGATCTCCTTTAACAGGTCTTTGATGTCACAATCAAGGAAAGGGAAATACTCCTCCCATTCATCCCCAGTTGGGCGTTTCCCCATAGGGTAGCCCAGGACAGGTACAAGCATTGCCAAAATCAGCAAGGAAAGGGGTAAAATGGCCCTTAAAAGGAGAACCCCTGTGCTATGGGACCGTCGGGTGATGCTGATTTCGGGGTCATGGTTACGACCATCTTCTGAGCCCCTGTGGTAGTGGCTAAAGAGGGCAAAACCTTTATTCCTTCTTTGTTCTTAAACAAAATGTATGCTTATATAAACAAGCCTCTCTTGGCAGCTTTCCTTGTAAATGTTCCAAAACAAACCAGGATAAACAAAACAATCCTACCACTGCCAACAAAAATCTGTGATGGTTTGGGCTTGGCTCCCAGCCAAATGCCTGAACTCACAGTAACAACCCCTTCTCCCTCCCTTCTTTTCTTAGGGTAAAGGGAAAAAAACTGTAAAAATTGAAGAAACCAAAATCTATTTAATGATATAAAATATATATATTTTTACATATATTACAGTTATATACAATTAAAATACTATGTACACAGTAAAGGGGACCCCCAAACACTCCCGAAGGGAAAGGGAAAGGGGGAAAAAAAGGGACAAAAAGGGACAAAAACAGGATAGATATGCTCAATCAAATCCAAGAACTAGCAAAACAAAGAACTAGCAAAACAAATCTCACCACGTCCCTCAGAAAAACAAGATCGCCAGACACAACCAGCACTCTCCAACCTCCCATGTGGCAGACCAGTGGTCACTGCAGGCCTCAGCCTCTAGATAAGAGACACCAACGCAAGGACCCACTGCTCCCAAACCTCACCAGAATAGAAGAGAGCGAGGTCTCTAATCTGCAGCTTATTTATACCTTGGTAATCATATGGAATACTGGGCACATGGCCACTTCCTTGGTTGCGAGTTGGTTACCAGGAAGGTCTAGACCAAAACCATCACACCTATATAACTGCTGATCCTAGCACTAATAGCAGTAGTGACCAGGCATAACATTTGTTATGGTAATGTAGAAATTGTCTAGAAACTCTGCTGAGGGTAGTTTATGTGTTTTCAGCAATAGTAATTATGTACTTTGGGGCACGGTCCCCAGCACTAAGTAGAGCAATTATCCCTGGAATATCAGACATCTTGAGTCAGACTGAGCTCCAGAGGAAGATGCATCTCTTCAGGCCTTTGGCTGCAGGGAGTGCCTGGGACTTCTTGCTAAGACTGGAGTAGGAGGCAATGGTGCCCTTTATTATTGGTCCTTGGGAGAATTTCACACACTGTTTTCCTGAGATTCATGAAGTTCATCAAGGGCAAATGCCAAGTCCCTCACCTGGGGAAGAACAGTCCCATGTACTCCATATGCTGGAGGCCACATAGCTTCAAAGTAGCTTGGTAGAAAAGAATCTGTGGTCCTGGTGGACACCAGGTTGAACAAGAGCCAGCAATGTGACCTTGATGCAAAGAAGGTTAATAGTGTCCTGGGCTGCATCAGGCAAAGTACTGCCAGCAGGTTGAGGGAGGTGATCCTTCCCCTCTACTTAGCACTGGTGAGGCCACAGCTGGAGTCCTATGTCCACCTCTGGGCTCCTCAGTACAATAGAGACATGGATATAGTGGAGAGACTCCAGCATAGGGCCATGAAGATGATTAAGGGACTAGAGTATCTCTCCTATGAGGAAAAGCTGGAAAAGCTGAGATGCCTTGGACTGTTTAGACTAAAGAAGAGAAGATTTGGGGGGGGATTTCCTCCATGTATATCAATACCTGAAGGGAGGGTGTAAAAAGAACCAAGCCAGGCTTTTTTCAGTGGTGCCCAGGATAATGGGCACAAGTTGAAACTACAAGAGGTTCTGTCTGAATGTCAGGAAACACTTTTTTCCTGGGAGGGTGACTGAGCAGTGGAAGGAGTTGCCCCTCCTTGGAGATATTAAAAAGCCAACTGCACATAGTCCTGGGCAACTGACTCAAGGTGACCATGCTTGAGCAAGGGGGTAGGACCAGATGACCTCCAGAAGTCCCTTCCAACCTCAATAATTCAGTGATTCTCAGCATAAACTTTTCCTCTCTTTGGCCTGCTCTTTTCAGGTAACTATTACTCCATCCACACACATAAGTACCTAAAGAGTCAATTCACACAAACTCATGCAGAAGAGGCTTTTATGACTATTCTTTATGTTGTGTAAACCTGAAATGTAGAACTATGTACTGCAGGATGTTGTAGTTGTTAAAAGTTTACATAGCTTTAAAAAGGCAATGGATAAATTCACAGAAGAATTATTGGGTCAGGACTATTAATACAAAGCTCTACATCTGGCATAGGAAATTCCTGAATTGTTTGAGATTGGGGAACATTCTGGAGACTATTCCTATTTACTTGCCCTGTTCTTATGCCCTTCCCCAAGGGTCTGCAATTGACTCCTGCTTGGAACAAGTTCTAAATGGCCAGACCAAGTGTTAGGTAGCTACTCTTAGGATGATTAATTATTGAGACAAAAGTAGAATGATTCTTTTTGGGGGAGCTCCATAGGTCAGGTATCTTGGTGAAATTTTAAAATACAGCTACTCTGATAGTTTCTCTAAGCTTTTATTTTGGAAACAGATAAGTTTTGTTTATAAAGTATATTAATTCATTTTGAGTTTGCCCTTTAACCTGTCTGATGATTCTGTCTTGCAGAAAGCACCTCTACTGCTACATTACAGACCCAAAATGGACTTGCTGTAGGAGAACTTTATTGTCCTTCTAGACAGTTTGGGGGTTTTTTGCAGAGACTATCATCTGGCACCTTAGTGAAGCACTTAACTCTCATGTGACACAAACCAGCAGAATAATTTTGGAACACTGCAGTGCTTCTATAGCAGACTGTCCTGAATATTTCTAGGGATGTGCTGCATGGATTTTTTGGACTAAAAAAAAATATTTTTTTTTTTTGGTACTAATGAAATAAATCACAACTCAACAGGATTCTACAAGCACTGAGTTTATAGATAGTGAAAACACTTCAGAGTTCTGTGGAGCTCAGGCTGATTATTCTTAGTTCCACAAAAATAACTTAAAATGGTGTGGGAGATTTAAAATGTTTGCTTTTAACACCAAATTACTATTTTTTTTGTCTTGACCTTTACAACTTGTTTCAGTATGTTTTTCTGAGATATTCTTGTTTTCTGTAGTATGCCTAATTATGTCAGCTTTAATCAAGTCATTCTATAGAGCATTGAACATACCTAATGATACAGTGACTGGAGATATGTATTATGCTGCATTAAAAACTTCATAAAAGCCTAGAGATCCAATCACTTCATTAGTTTTGCACAATGCTTGTTCTTTATTATGTTTTAATATCCCCACTTTTCATGTTGATTTGAAATGAGTTCATTTGATTTTTTTAAATATGCCTTAATATTTTGCCATGGCATAAATTACATCCAATCATAACAAATACTCATAAGTGCTGAACTTGTGAAATTAAAGCAAATATGTCATAGAATTGTGGCTTACAAAATTTAAATTTTACTTTAGGAAATATTTGCTATTTCATTAGCTTTTAAAACTATGGCTTTTGGGCACCCTTCATGGATATTGCACAAGTTTCCATTCACTAGCTAAAAATTCTTCAGTTAACAGCAAACCAATTCTATATGAAACCGTAGCATTCTATAGCTCAATTACTATTTATCTTTGAGGTCAGATTAGATTACAGAAGCACCATCTGGCCTTTGATAATTTTGCATGTGTCAAGCCCTGAGAGATGCAAACTATCATATCTGTATGTGTGCCTGTGTACAGACATGCAAGCACCTTAGAGAATTGACCTTTAGTAGTGCTTAGCAGTGTTGACTACACTGATTTAAAGGTTTTTTTAAAATAATCAGCTTCATTAAAATGTTGTAGTAGTTGAAAGTGACTTCTGCAAGCTGTACACTGCATAGCATTATGTATACTATGGATGGGAGTGTGTCTGACATGGAGTCTTAGGTAACTGAAAAGAAGATAATCAGTATTATTGAAAGCTGGAGGCTGCACCACATTGCTCTGTTCATCTCCCATACTCTTCCTAACTGAACTTTTCTTCTTTTCCTGGTTCTGCTCTTGACAGAGGCAATCTCTAAGTTCACTCGTCTTAGGAAATGGGGCCCTTGTTTTCATTTATGGCCATAGATGGTGAATGGTGAAGAAATTGAAAGAAATGCAAAGAGAAAGTCTACTGAACTATGGGGGGCAGTCAAGACAGCCACAGTAAGGCCAGTGGAGTACTGCTATCTCTGCAAATGATTCTGTGAGACCACTACATTTGAACATCTGAGTCAGACAGGACTTCTTTATTTCTAGGCTTAGAGAATGTGCATGCGATGGAATTGAAAGTTTACTCCGTTTTTGTTGTACTGTTTCTGGACTTGCCTACAATTTAGTTTTTATCTGATTTTAGCATTAATAGGAGTGACAGAAAAGGACAGGTAAGATCTAATTAGTCTATTTTTGGTAGTTTTATATGAATAGTGAATGCAGGTGATATGGATGGATATGTAAGTTAACATAATAGGCCTTTCTGGAGCTCTTCATATGGCTATCATTGTATACTTCCCAGTGTAAATTAGGGGTGGGTAAGGCCTCCAGATAGTGCAAATATGGTTATAAACACCCATCCTCCATGCACCCCTAATGTACCTGACTCAAGCCCATAAACCATGTAAATGCCTAATTCATTGTTCATCTACAGTCTTTGTTTTTGATTGGTCTACCTCAGTATATGTACACTGTGGAACCTTATGGCAAGATCAGATGTTGATGGAGTGCTGTTGAAGTTTATTGGGACTTTTGTGTCTCCCCTGTGTAGCTCTACAACTGAAAGACGTTATGAGTTAAAAATGTGAATTCAGAAAGCTCTCTGCCATTCAGTTATAAATCTTGCTCTAACAGTCTATAGTATAGAATATATGCCTGCAAGTTTGTAACTACCTTTAGAATCACCTGCATTTGTTACAGTGCTATATAAATAGGTACGGCACCTGTAGCCAGTGTTAACACATATAGCTGGTGATTGCTCATAATTGTAACTGCTTGTGTAACGTGTTTAACCTGATAAAACTTCAGCAATGCTTTTAAAAACAAAGCAAACAAAAAACCCAACCACAACCCTATTGTTCACATCATGTCACAATAGATATCTTTCATTACAAAACCTGTTTTCCATGGGGAGGGATGGGATGGTGTCTGTGTCATTTGTTTGCTTTCTAGCATTATAGAAAGACCAGACTACAAATGAATTCAAGTCAGAGGCAAGCCTTGAGGACAAAGTTATGTTTTACTTCTTTGAAGCTTAACAAGCAGCTGATTTTTATATTGACTAAAACAATACTGACCTCTCTCTCTTTTCTTTTTTTTTAACTTTAAAATATGAAAGTTCAGCTCAGTATAGATATAGATCTTGAATCTTGATGAGTTCATGATTAATTTATTTTGATCTTAATGAAGATAGCATTACTGTGAAGTAATTTGTACAGTCACTTACACTGGTAAATAATTGGAATAAAAAGGTATCTTGTAGCATTATCCTCAACAGCAATGAGACAATTATCCCAGGCTCAGTCTCTCACTAGATATAGTTTTCATTAAAAATTGATAATTCACAGAAAATATATCATGAAATTAAATAAGATTTGGGAGCTTGGAAAAAATAACTTTATAAAAGATATTTATTGCATTAAGCATTCTATCATTAGAGTATTTTTGTTTCAAAAGTCCAGTTTTATGTGCAGGCATATAAAACAGTAAAAAAAATTTATGGCTTCTTCCTGTTATATTATATTTGAATAGCTTTTATTTGTATGTCTTTGCTATGTGTGGCTAAAGAGTTTTGTTTATTCTTTTGTGCAGTGGGTCAGAAACATGCATTTGTAAGGCATACATTTAAACTGTAAATGTAGCATCTACTTATATTCTTAAAAGCAATGTAGATGGGGATTTTCATATATACATTCAGTGGAGTTTTGCTTTTGATTTTCATTTGTGGTTTGTTGGGGGTTTTGTATCTTTCTAATATCTAACCTACCCTGAGACAACTTTAGGCCATTTCCTCCTTCCACAGGCTGGTGATGCTGTGCATGATGCACCTGTATCCAGGCTTAGTTAGATGCTAATACTTTTGGCCTGTGTTTGGCCTAGCCACCTGTGAGAAGTTATTCTTTTCCTGCCAAGTTATGGGAAAACAAGTGCTAATTAGAGACAGCTTCATCCTGGAAAGAAGCATTATGTATAAACTAAAATTAATTGGGGCCTCACCATTGCCTGATGGCCCTCCAAGGGCATTTGAAGGAGAAAGTGAAGAGGAGGGTGATGAAGTAAGACCCCAGACTCATTTAAGGAAGACCACCCAAGGCGTATCAAGCAGGCATGGGGAAATTCCAATGTACACATGCATGCGCGGAAGAGGTACCACTTACATAATGGGGGGAGGTATCGCGGGGGGGGGGGTTATCCCCCGAGAAGAGACCCTCGCTGGCACACTTTGTTAGGAGACAGTCACACACGGGTGACCCCAAAATGGTCTTTATTAAAACAAGATGTCAGTTTATATACAGGGGAATATGGAAGGATCGGGAACAAAGGTGGGATTCTTGCTTGGAACATCAAATCCTGAGGGTCAGTGATAAGAGAAATGGAGGGATTGGCTGCAGGAGATATGTCCGGCCATACAGGGGGAAGGGAGAGCTGGGGAGGAAAGGAAGGAGTGGTCTGGGGTACAGACAGGGGAGTTCTACAGAAGTTTTGTGAGGTTGCGCCTTATAACTGGGTCTCAGGCAACTTTCCGCAACTGCAGTTGTTAAAGAACTTCCAGATAAACTTCTTCCTCTGAGACTTCTTCGCAGCCCTTTTGCATCTTTCTCCATTCTCTGTAGGTTTCTGTTGACCCACCTCTGACATTTCCCCCTTTTCTGTTTTTCAGGACTGGGAAAGCTTGGGAAAAACTTTTAGTCATTGATTTTTTAACACAAAAAATTAGACAGGGAAGGAAGACAAGGATGGAGAAAGTGATAATTAGAAACAAAGCGATTCCTTTAACAACCTTGTTGACCCAATCAGAAAGGGAAGGAAAGTGGAACCAACTAAAGAGATCTGAAAAACCTTTGTCTTGGTTTATGGTGATGTAACTAACAAGTTGTTTTAGAGTGTGGATGCTTTGGTACACACTCTCAGAGTGGTCTGAGAAGTTCAGACAACACAGCCCTTCAAATTCTTGGCAACCGTGGCCGTGGGCAAGAAGTAAAAAGTCAATGACTGCTCTATTCTGGAGGGTAGCTTCTTTGATTTTCAGGGTGTCTGCTAGCAGGCTCTCAATGGCGAGAGAAGTGGCATTGGCTTCTTTGGCCATCCAGTAGGCCATGTGGGCTAGAGTGGAGAGGGCTTTGGCTGCACCAATGTTGGCGAATGGGAAACTGCCCCAGAATCTCTGAGTGTGGGACCAAATTTGAAATTTGGGGTCACAATCTGGTGGGACATGGATGTTTAGTTCATCCACCTTTGCTGGATTGTTTTGAAGGGCCCTGTGTACCGGTGGTCTAGAGTCATTAGCGATTGGGAGTGGTCTAGGTTTGGTGTGCATTACAATAAAGGATCTTTTGTTTCGAATGAGTTTGAGTTTGTCAGAAATTTGGTTCCTGATTATTTGCAATTTAGCTGGGTTGTACAGAGCAAGTTTTCCAATGGTACATGGCCCTCCTACAGGATTTTTTGGGATGCCTTGCCACATTCTATCACCACAGATAAGAAAGTAGGTGGAAGGCAGTTTAGTGGGTCGAGAGAAACGTTCAGTAGGAAGAGGGTAAGGTTGGGAGTTATTGCACCATGCGGTGGTGTTAGAATAGATGGAAGAGTTGGGGGATAGGTTAGGTTTTAGGATAAGGTGATTAGTAGTGGGTTTGAATCTAAAGCAAGTGGTAGCGACAGATGAACCTAAAAGGTCTAATTCTTGGGGATTAGTATCTAGGGTACCTAGACATAGGAGGGTTTGGGAAATAGTGTTTGGAGAAGGAAGGAGATTATCTACAAGGGAAGTGTTTTGGATAAACCTGTTCCAGTCAGGTATACCCACGAGACAGCTTTTAAAGGGGTGACTCACGCTGTCGAGGGAAAGGCACATTGTGTCGGTGTTGGTGGCTTTGACGAGGGTGATCCAGATGTTTTCTGCCGGTTGCTGCATCCAGTCTGGAACTGAGAAGGCTAAGGTGGTCCACGGTGGAACAAAGAGGAAGAGAATCAGGAGGGTCTGGAGTCCTCTAGGAAGGGCTTGATCCTTCTTGAGGGGACCCATCTTGGACTGTTCCTGTTGTAGAGTTGGCCCAATAGTGCAAAAGGCTGAGTGGATCCTCTCAGCACCACAAGAACAGCTTCTTCTTTCTCCAGCCGTCAGTGTACCTGTGATTTCTGTGTTGCTTTTTGTTGTGGTCCAGTGTGTAGGCCAGTCTTCTGATGTTATAATTGTCATGTCTGCTCCTGTGTCCAGCATTCCACTAACAGTGATCTCCTGGTTCGCTGTTGGAGAGTAAAGGTGACATGTTAGCATGGACCGGTTGCGGGAAATTTGTTTGGCCCAGTTTACCATGAGGTGGTCTCCTCGGGCGCAGTCTTCCAGGAGTTGCAGAGGCTGCAGTCGAGCTAGTGGAACATTGGTGTATAATTGAGCTGGAAGAGAAGAAGCTTGGACATTTATGGTTAGAGTATGTGGATTCAGGTTAGACAGTATTTCTGGGATAATAATTATCCCTTTGTCACAGCATTCTAAGTGTGAAGTCAGTAGGAATTTGTCATTTTTGTTTAGGATTTGGTTTGGGTGAACAGAGACTGCAATGATGTCAAGAGTCTCTAGGATTATGTTGTCTGTGGGAAATAAAAGGATTTCTGGCAAGTCATTAGTGGATGGAGGTTCAGGACTCTTGGGGTCGTCATGTGGTCCCTCACGCTCTACTGCCCGTTTCCCTGGATGATATGGTGAGGCTGCTGGTTATGGGTTCTACCGGTGGTTCCTCCTCCTTTGGTTTGGATGGGATCCCCATCTTTGTTGAGAGTGGAGCGGCAGAAGCGTGCCCAGTGGTACCCTTTCTTACACTTGGGACACAGAGTCTTAGGAAACTTGGGGGTGGGATCTGGATTAGGGCAGTCTCATGCAAAGTGTCCTGGCTGCTGGCATTTGTGGCACACACTATTAGCTTCTTCTGCTTCCATGATTGCTTCTGTGATGGCTTGTACCCGTACTGGCTCGGCTTCAATTAATGCATCTTCTATTATTTTGCTTTTAAAATTGCTTGAGCCAATTTCCTTACAGGCTTGTATCATGGACATGGCTGTGGGGTCAACCAGTGAACGGAGGACAGGTTGACAGTCTGGGTTAGCTTGTTCTATAGCTGGTCGGATAAACAGGGCATCTTGGGCCTCTGAAGATTTCACCTGCCACGCTATTGCTTCCCTTAACTGGGTGGCAAAGTCATAAAAGGGTTCTTTAAGGCCTTGTTGTATGTGTGCAAATGAGGGAGAAGTGGTAGTTGCTTCTGCCACTGCTTTGATGGCTTCTAAAGCCAGGCTTTTCGTTTTATCTAGTCTGCTGAATGGTATTTGTGTCTGCATCCTGTTGGAGGAGTATGGACCCTCCCCATATAATTCATTAATTAAGTCTTGCACAGGGACACGCAGTGCATGGTGTGAATCCTCAGCATACTGCCTGATGAGTTTTTTCCACTCTTGTTCAAAGAGGGAATACTGCATTAGTTTTAAAAGCCCTTTTGTAATTACTGGTATGTCAGTGGGTGTCAGGGTGTATGCTGCAAATAAAGAGTCGAGCATCCCAGACATGAAAGGAGAGTTCAATCCAGAATCTGTAACTGCTTTTTTCGCGTCCCTTAGGATGGGATATGGAACAGGTTCCCATTGGGGTTCCCGGTTATTTTCTCAGAAAACTGGGAAAACTTTCATCAGTTCCAGGTCCCCTGCCTCCTCAACCTGCTTTCTGGGACCGTATCACTTGTTCTCTGTGGCAGGGGAGTCAATGCCTGTGTCGCTACAGGTTGGAGTGTCTTTTGTTGCAGGGTTTTTACTTGCAACCCGGGATTCATGGGGGCTGCCATGTTGGAGGATGTTTACATCTGGGGAGTCGGTGCAGTTGGAAATATGTAGGCTCCGACCCCTCCCCCCGGGGCGGGCGCACGTGGGGGTGGAGTCTGGGCTGGAGTCATTGCACGCTGACGTCATCCCAGGGTGGGGGTGTGGTTAGCTGTTTCGCGCGCTTTAGGGTGGAGTGGCAGTTCTCGGCGCCATCTTGTGAGCACGGTGGGCAGGGTTTGTTAGTTTTCGCGGGCTTTTTGGATGGGAGAGAAGGGCTCCCGTCGCCATCTTTGGCATGCTTTTATTTTTTCAAATGGGCCAGAATCAAACGCCAAGACATGAGAGACAGGCCCATGGCTTTATCGCCACGTTCGAAGGCGTATGCTAATGTGTCTCCCAGCTGATACCATTGTCGGTAAGTTAATAATTGTGGGGAGATAAGTTTACTCTTGGAAATCCATTTTGTTAAGGTTCTGAGGGATTTTTTATCAATCTGGTGTCCCTCTAAAAGTATGATAGCTTTGGTGTGTTCATAAAACTACTTTTCCAAGTTAGAAAGTTTGTTTCCCATTATTTTAAAGTGAAAGGGGGTTTGGTGACTCGCTATCCCCAGGAGAAGCTACTCCAGGCATGACACGGTTTGTCAGCTTCTGGAGCGGGGCTGCAGGTGCAGCAGCATTGCGAGGTGGCGGCGACTCAAGCGGGGTCAGCTGGAGCGGGTCACGGCCGCGGCTCCTGAGGCAGGGGCTGTCCCAACGCTGTCTCTTCGCAGCGGCGGTTTCGGGGCAGCTCTGCTGCGGTTTCTGCCTAAGAGGGGCCGCGGCACAGGCTACTTGGCTGTTTTGGAGCGGGGGCTGCCCGGGAACTGGGGTGTCCTCGCTCCCGCTCTAGCGTAGCGGTGGCGGCTGGTGCGGGTCTGAGCGGTCCGGGGTTTGGTTCTCCGGCACGGCGGCTCTCTTGGCGCCGGGGTTTTTTGCAGAGGGTCTCACGCAGCGGCAGCGCTGGGGACTTAATGGACGGGGTCCACGGGTAGCTAGAGTGAGTAGGGTCTTTGGGGTAGACTGGACTCCCGAAATCCAATCTACCAGTATCTCTGATAAAGCGGAAATCTTTCTTAATATAAGAAAGATGAGTTCTGCCTGACATTGAGCGCCATTTATCGCGGGGGGGGGGGTTTATCCCCCAAGAAGAGACTCTCGCTGGCACACTTTGTTAGGAGACAGTCACACACAGGTGACCCCAAAATGGTCTTTATTAAAACAAGGCTGCACCTTATAGCTGGGTCTCAGGCAACTTTCTGCAACTGCAGTTGTTAAAGAACTTCCAGATAAACTTCTTCCTCTGAGACTTCTTCGCAGCCCTTTTGCATCTTTCTCCATTCTCTGTAGGCTTCTGTTGGCCCACCTCCGACAGGGAGGGACCGCAGGCCTCTAGCTGGGAGGTGCTGTCCACACTTGCCCAGGTAGACATCACCAACCAAAATATATTAAAAGCAGATGGCTAGTGCTCTGGTTCTCTCAAGCTTCACATGGAGGACAACACTGCCTTTTGTGGGGACGCTGCCATCTCGTGAACCAGTCGACACTCTGAGGATATAGCCTCTGCTATGGGGAATTTTAGATGCTCTGGTGTCAGTAACCTCATAAGTAACATCTGCACGAGTGGGGGTTTTACTGAGGTTTTACTTCTCTCTCTCTCTGGTTCCCATTTTCTTGGTCATATCTTGTAATAAATATTATTTGTGTTAAGCTTTTAATGGTGTTTTGGTTTCAATTTCGACATCTCTCTGAACCTTCCCTGGAACAGCACCCCAGGACATGGTTGGCCCTCCTGGCTGCCAGGGCACACCTATGACTCATATTCAACTTGCCATTGACCAGGATCTTCAGGTCCCTTTTTGCAACACTGCTTTCCAGCATCTCATTCCCCAGTCTGTATGCATATCCTGGGTTGCCCCATCCCATGTGCAGGATCCGGCATTTTCCCTTGTTGAACTTCGCATGGCTGGTGATTGCCCAGTCCTCTAATTTGTCCAGGTCTCCCTGCAGGGCCTCTCTACCTCTGAGGCAGTCAACAGCACCTCCAAGTTTTGTGTCATCTGCAGACTTGCTTAGTATCCCTTCCAGTCCAGCATCCAAGTCATTTATGAAGATGTTGAAGAGAACTGGCCCTATGATGGAGCCCTGCAGAACCCCAGTAGTGACTGGTGGCCAGCCTGATGTAACCATATTTACTATAACCCTTCGTGCAGAAGCCAAGATGGCGGGCAGGCAGGTGGCCACGCACTTGGCGTGCTGCTGCAGCTGAGTGATGGGTGGTGAGGGACCCGCTCCTGCTCCCGCGGCTCCTCGCCGAGCTGCATGCATGGGAGATACTGCCACGCCTGTTATAAGTTACCAACGATGCCTGAAATAAATTAAAGAGGCCAATTTACAATAATAAGTGAATTTATTAGCAAACGGTAGATAAGCAATCCAGCGCGCTGGGGGGGGACCATTTAGAACAGAAGAAAGTTCTTTCATGGCTCACCGCCCCCCAAGTTCTCAAACTTCCCTTTTGTACCTTTCCCGACCCCTGTCTTCAGGTTTTTAGACATGCGCAGTGCTTAGGTTCTTATTCATACATAGTCCGGGGCTTGTGTTTTCTACACATGCTCCGTACCGAGGTTTTTCCCAATACATGTTCCCGGGCTGTGTTCTCGGCGTGCATGGGTTGGGGTCCCGTTTGTGGGCTGGGGTCTCCGTGATGAAGGCTTTAGTCTTCCTCTGTGTCCGCAAAATGACCTCGTACTTGGAACATGCATATTTAGTAGGTATTTTCCTCCCTCTCCAGGCTTATCAGTACTCATATATCACTTTGACTCCTTGTTAGAGGAGCACATCCGTGCCTCGAGTTTGTCGGCTGAGTTCTGCTAGTTGTGTTAACAGAGTGTAGTTAATTTATTACAGTTCTAGGCGCCAGGCTGCCTCCCTTTATTAGCCTCGGAAACAAACGGCAGCTGTTAGAGGCATCTAAGTGAAAATACACACGGAAGTCACACATCAATGCCCTGAAGTTTCACTAAGCCTAACCAAAATCTCTTCAAAATATACGCAGTTTATTACAATGCCCATCCGTGCAGTCGATGTCGAGAGCTGTGTTTTGATGTCGGAGCGGCGGAGCGGTTGGTGGACGGCTGGTGACCATGCGGGGTTGGGCTGGGTTGGGCCGGGTCAGGCCAGGCGGGAACCAGGAGGGAACCAGATGGACCTGTGTGTTCCCCAGACCGTCGGGGGGGCGGGTGGATGGTCCCATTCAGGGGGGAGGAGATCCCCGGACCGGGCCGGGCAGGGTCAGGCGGATGGACCTGGGGGTTCCCCAGGCCGATGGGAGGGTGGGTGGGGCTAGTTCATTTATGGGATCACGCTTGGGCAGTGTGAGGGGGGGTTTGCAGTGGCACGATGGGGGGGAGGGGTGAAGTTGGGGTGGGTAGTGGATTTCTTTGGGGGTTGGGGGGTTTGGGCTGGGCAGGGACTGTGGAGGGTACCCAAGCCTTGGGTGGATGCGGGGACCCCTCACATACATGTGTATCCGCCCTGCCCAAGGGTATGCCGGGATCGCTCCTGTTCAGGCATAGTCGCAGTGGGAGTGGGATGTGATGGGCTTGGCTTGCCTGCAGCTTCTGCCCAGGAATGTGGTTTTGTTTGGTTAGGTTTGTTTGGTGGTTTGTTTTTGGGGGTATTTTTTGTGGTTTTGTTTTTTTTTTTAATTATAGTGTCTTGGAGGGGTGTTCAGGGCAAGGAAATGTCCCTGGGTTAAACTGTAGGAAGCTGTGGGAGAAAAGTAGGGAGAGAAGGGCTTGTCCAAACAATTTCAGTGAGATTGCGAGCTGTGCTGGCGGTGGCATATGCCTCTGGTAGGGTCTCCCATGCCAGACAGGTCAAAACTGAAGGGACAGATAAAATGTGTCCATGGGCAGGATGGGCTCACTAGCCTTCCAGCGGTCATCCTAGGAGAAGGACAACTCTAATTTCAAACCCGGGCAGATGGAGCTCACTTAGCCCTGTAAGGCCATCCATCCAAGAGAAGGATACTCTAATTAAACCTACATCCTGAGGACCTCCCTGTTACTGTCCAAGCTTGCTAGGCCCTGGCAGATGAACCTCAGGAGTAAAGGGTGGGATCAGTTCTGCGCAAGCTGAACTTCACCTAAAAAATCCACTGTGCAGGCTCGAAGGTTATACCCACACTTGTAAAGTCCTGCAACGACAGATGAGGGATGAAACGGCAGGTGATAAGGTGCGCTGGAAGCCGCAGTCCTAACCCTGCATGCAGGCGGTTCAGGACATTGGTTGCCTAAGTCTGACCCCGGAGATGACAGACTCACTCAGCAGCATCCTGAACGACCAAGCAGCCTTTTTCAACGAGAGCACTGCTTACTCCACACGGAGAGGGGTCTAGAAAAGGTGGCCTAACCAAAACTCATCTCCAACCTTCACCCGGTTGGTTAACCGCAGCCAACGGGCATCTTGTGTTGCGGTCAAATAAAGATTAAGAGTCAAAGGCACACACCTGCCTTCAAAGGTGTATTCAAATTGCCACTCACATGCTGGAACATCAGAACCATGCTTGATACTGCGAACAGTGGACGTCCTGAGCGTCGCTCTGCTCTAATAGCCCACAAACCGTCACAACTCAGCATTGTCATCACTGCTCTCAGTGAAGTTCGTCTCCATGAGGAAGGCAGCCTTAGAGAACATGGTGCTGGTTATACACTCTACTGGTCAGGTAAACTCAGAACTGAAAGGCATCTCTCAGGAGTTGGTTTCATGATCAAAAACTCTATTGCCTCTAAACTTGAAAATCTGCCGACTGGTCATTCTGATCGTATTATCTGCCTACGTCTCTCACTACACAACAAGCAACATGCTGTTCTCTTTAGTATATATGCCCCAACCCTCCAAACTGACTCTGCCGAAAAAGATAAATTCTAAACCGACCTACATCGCCCTATCCAAAAGGTTCCTGCAGATGATACGATCATTATCCTTGGTGATTTCAACTCCAGAGTAGGAAAGAACTCTGAAATCTGGAAAGGAGTACTAGGCAAGCATGGTGTTGGGAACTGCAATGATAATGGTCGCCTTCTGCTAGAGTTTTGTGCGGAGCAGCAGCTTACCATCACTATCTTTCAGAAGAAAGATAGTTTGAAGACAACCTGGATGCATCCTAGATCCAAGCACTGGCACCTCATTGATTATATCTTGGTCCGACAGAGAGATATCCATGATGTTCGTCACACCCACGTGATGCCAAGTGCAGAATGCCAAACAGATCATCGCCTTGTGCGCTGTAAACTTAACCTCCACCTTAAGTTCAAACCTAAAAAGGGTGGCATTCCTAGAAGGAAACTTAAAGTTAACAACCTTCAAACAGTTACACTGAGAGACAGTTTCCAGGTAAATCTTCAATCCAGGCTCAAAGTTCATTCCACAGATCCCTCTCCCGAAGCGCTTTGGCAACTGTAGTGGTTTTGAGTCTAGGCTTTCCTTGGTGATCAGGTTGTAACCAAGGAACCAAGGTCATGTTCCCAGTATTCCATATGATTTTTACATAAACAAGAGTATAATTAAGGAGAGAGAGGAAACTCTTGCTCTCTTTCTTCCGGCAGACTGAAGGTGGAGGTAGCTCTACTGTCGCTCTGCCCGGGCGAGGGAGTGAGGCCTAGTGCATCTGGTTGACCTTGAGAGGCAGACAGTGCTGGCAGCTGTGTGGTGTGGCTCGCTTTCTCTTGAGGGGAGTATTTGGCTTTTTATCCCTTTTTATCCCTTTTTCCCTTTTCCCTTTCCCTTCCCTTTTCCCTTTTGGAGGATGTAATAGTGTATATAATTTTCTTTATATATATATAAATCTTCCACTTAAAATTTAATTCAGTTTGGGTTCTTTTGGGTTTTTTTTTGGTCAACTGGGAGAGACTGAAAGGGAGGGGGAAGGTTTTGTCCCCAGGGTCCAGGCACTTGGCTGGGAGCCAAGTCCAACCTGGGACATTTTTGGAGGTTCCACTGAGATTACCAGTAGGTTGTTTTGGTAA
Organism: Empidonax traillii; assembly: GCF_003031625.1. Classification (NCBI taxonomy): domain Eukaryota; kingdom Metazoa; phylum Chordata; class Aves; order Passeriformes; family Tyrannidae; genus Empidonax; species Empidonax traillii. Next base: position 156,824 of record NW_020956248.1, read on the forward strand.
CAATTTCTGGGCAAGTGGCCAAGTTCTGCCAAATATTGCCTTTGTTTGGGAACAGTGCCGGGATAGCAGTCAAGCGGGATTTGTTTATATAAATATACCTCTTGTTTAAGAACAGTGAGGACAACATATAAATAATGACCACTTTCTTAATTTTCAATGTGCTTTTAGCAACTTTTGCACCTGTTTTAGGTTACTACATGTGGGACAATCTAAATCCAACAATGTTCAATTGGCGAGACATTTGGGAAAGGTATTCTTCTTATCTTGACATTAAATGCTGGATACTAGAAATTCCGAGACTGACTGCTGCCTCCAATGATTATCTAAATTGTGCGACAACAATTTTGTTTATGATGAATGTGATGAACATAGTATTTAAAATTGGAAGGATTGTGTTATGCTAGTTTCCTTGTTATAGGAAAGGTCATACTTCAAAGGGATTACCTGGAGCTTTGGAAAGGGGCTTGAAAAGGGCAGTTCCTGGTTGGCAAGGAGCAAGGGAAGAGTTTGGTAAATGGATAGGGCGTTTGGCACCTCCCATTACTTGGGACTTCACGCCAGCACAGGCCTTTGATCCTAACGAGATAACCTGTCGTTTAATGGAGGGTTGTCTTACATACAAGGATCCCAATACCCAAATCTCTGCTCTATGTTGGGGCCTGGCTAGTACTTACCGAGCTGCTGTAATGTTCAGAAGGCTAAGGCTGAGTCAGGGACGCAAACTATGCCACTTGGAATGGAATCCACCAAGACCAGAGTCCAGACGCCATTTGAAGCCAGCACAGCTTGGACCAAACCTGCTGACACTGGAGTTCCAATTATGGACTTTATGAACATGGGAACTCACATATTAACACCTACAGCCACCTCTATAACCGAGATCGGGGCCCATACCACAGATCCTGAAATCACTATTGCCCCCATAACAAAAAAGAAGATGTGGATAAGGGACGATGCAGGGTCCACAAGCCTACCCCCACGACTGAGGCATGTAACTGCAGAAGAAGAAGAACGAGCCGTGAGAGAAGGAGCATGTCCCAAAGAATTAGAGACGCATCCAAAAGAGAGGGGGATGCGTCTGAAGGAAGAAGGGGCAGCAGCTCAGGTGCCTGATGGAACACAAAAGCCAAGGAGAATGTTAACACCTGAATACACTCTTCTTGACTGTTCCACAGAAGAGATGGAGGACTATCTGAAATCCTCATCCCAGGGTCTAGAGGATTATTCATTACCTCCACCCGTCAGAAGCCCATCCCCGAGGCATGTTCCATTTCAACCTCCACATGAGAGAGGCAGAGTCGAGACAGTTACACATATGTCAAAAGAGAGGTGGAAATGGATAGGAGGGATGTCCATCCAGAAGCGGGAGTCGTGAGAACATCTGAAGTATTATGATCATTGACCCCAGCAGAGCTCTGGGATTTAAGGAAAGATTATAGTCACCGGCCTGGTGAACGAATTCTAACCTGGCTGGTAAGGTGCTGGGACAATGGAGCTAGGAGCCACATGCTGGAAGGTCACGAAGCACAGCAGTTGGGATCTCTGGCTCGAGACCGTGAGACTGAGCAAGGAATCACATGAGACCCATATAGTCATAGTCTCTGGCTTAGGATCTTTAATGCGGTGAGAGAGAGATATCCGTTTAAAGAGTACTTAACAAGTTCTCCAGGAAAATGGACAACTGCGGAAGAAGGTATTCAATATCTATGGGAACTGACCATGCTTGAACTTATCTTCAGTAAACCAGACTATTATGATATCTTAGACCCCACGAGTCTCCCATGTACCAATCCAATGTGGAGAAAAGTGATTAAAGGTGCCCCTGCACAATACATCAACTGCCTAATTTCAACATTCCATCCAAAGTTGGATGAACCAGATGTAGAAACAATGTGTCAGTGGATACAGAGCATAGCAGAGAATTTTGAAGATCTTTCCAATGTCCGATGTCAACCCACCTGCTTTAAGAGAAGAATGGAAGGGGATTATGAATATTCCCATTATGAGCATGACTATGAAGATGGAGATGACAGCGTTTCCCGAGACTACAGAGACACACCAGTAAAGCGGTCTAGACCACGAGTTCGACCTCAACCTTGATCTTGGTCCAGATCTTGGTCAGCAACTCCTCCCCCTACACGCAGAAGGAAGGACCCTAATCGTGAATCACGTAATCAGCTGTGGTCCTACCTGCGCAGTCAGGGAGAGAACATGAAAAAATGGGATGGGCAACCCACTTCCAAACTTCAGGCCAGAGTGAAAGAACTGAAGCAAAAGGAAACCAATAAGAAACTTGTCTTTGTAGTTGATGTGGATTTTGTGGAAAAGCAATTGCTATCTCCACAATTCAAGAAGGCTGCAGTTCACTTTCCTGACAACAAGAAGGCCGCTGGTGCAGCAAAGAGGACATCTGACACTGAACGCTCTGACAAGGACCAATAGAAGGACCCTGCCTTCTGCCAGGAGAAGGAAAGGGACCTGAAGGACAATCGAGTTTACTGGGTTGTGTGGGTTCAATGGCCTGACACATCAGATCCACAGAGATACCGGGCTTTGATAGATACCGGTGCCCAGTGTACATTGATGCCGTCTGAACACAAGACTATGGACACTGTGTCTATTTCTGGAGTGACAGGAGGGTCGCAAGAGTTGTCAGTGGTAGAGGCCGAAGTAAGCTTGACTGGAGACCAATGGGAAAAGCATCCCATTGTGACAGGGCCAGAAACCCCTTGTATCCTTGGTATTGATTATCTGAGAAGAGGATACTTCAAGGACCCGAAGGGGTACTGATGGGCTTTCGGTGTAGCCACAGTGACTGAGGAGAAATCCAAGCAATTGTCTGCCCTGCCTGGTCTCTCAGAAGATCCTTCTGTTGTAGGACTCCTGCGAGTCGATGATCAACAAGTGCCAGTAACCACTTCCACAGTGCATAGGCGACAATACCGGACCAATCGAGATGCCGTGATCCCTATTCACAAGATGATCTGGAAATTGGAGAGTCAAGGGGTGGTCAGTAAGACTCACTCACCCTTCAACAGCCCCATTCGGCCTGTACGCAAATCCGATGGAGAATGGAGACTGACGGTAGACTATTGTGGCTTGAATGAAGTCATGCTGCCATTGAGTGCCACTGTACCAGATATGCTGGAGTTTCAGTATAGACTGGAGTCCAAGACAGCAAAGTGGTATGCTACCATTGACATAGCAAATGCATTTTTCTCCATTCCCTTGGCAGAAGAGTGCAGGTCGCAGTTTGCTTTCACGTGGAGGGGCGTGCAATACACCTGGAATCGACTGCCCCAGGGGTGGAAACACAGTCCCACCATCTGTCATGGGTTGATTCAGGTTGTACTGGAGAAGGGTGAGGCCCCAGAGCATATACAATACATTGATGACATCATTGTATGGGGGGACACAGCAAAGGAAGTTTTCGACAAAGGAGAGAAGATCATTCAGATTCTCCTCAAAACCAGTTTCACCATTAAGAAAAGCAAAGTCAAGGGGCCTGCCAGAGAGATACAATTCCTAGGGGTGAAATGGCAAGATGGAAGGCGCCAGATTCCAACCGACGTCATCAATAAGATCGTAGCAATGGCTCTACCGACAAACAAAAAAGAGATCCGAACCTTTCGGGGAGCCATAGGCTTCTGGAGGATGCACATCCACGAGTACAGCCAAATTGTGAGCCCTCTTTATTTTGTGACCCGTAAAAAGAATGATTTCCAATGGGGTCCTGAACAGCAGCAGGCTTTCAGGCAGATCAAGCAAGAGATTGCGCATGCCGTGGCTCTTGGGCCAGTCAGGATGGGACCAGATGTAAAGAATGTACTTTACAACTGGAGATAAAGGTCCCTCCTGGAACCTCTGGCAAAAGGTGCCTGGTGAAACACAAGGGTGACCACTTGGCTTCTGGAGTCGAAGCTACAAAGGATCTGAAGCCAACTACACCCCTATGGAGAAGGAAAAACTGGCGGCATACGAAGGCATACAAGTAGCTTCAGAAGTGATTGGCACTGAAGCGCAGCTCTTCCTAGCACCCCGACTACCGGTGCTGAGTTGGATGTTCAAAGGGAAAGTGCCTCCTACACATCATGCTACCGACGCTACGTGGAGTAAGTGGATTGCTTTGATTACGCAACGTGTCTGAATTGGAAACTCGAATCGCCCCGGAATTTTGGAAATCATACCTAATTGGCCTGAAAGTGGGAACTTCAGTCTGGCAGATGAAGAAGAAGAACCAGTGAGTTGAGCTGAAGAAGCTCCACCATATAATCACCTGCCAGATGAAGAGATGCATTATGCTCTTTTCACTGACGGTTCTTGCCGTATTATAGGAGGGAACTGGAAGTGGAAAGCAGCTGTTTGGAGTCCCACCCGACGAGTGGTGGAGGTCACTGAAGGTAAAGGCGAATCCAGTCAGTTTGCGGAACTCAAAACCGTCCAATTGGTCCTAGACATCGCAGAGAGAGAAGGATGGCCAAGGCTCTACCTCTACACTTACTCATGGATGATAACCAATGCCCTATGGGGATGGCTAGAACAATGGAAAAACATGAGTTGGAAGCGTAGAGGAAGACCCATATGGGCTGCTGATTTGTGGCAGGACATCGCTTCTAGAGTAAAGAAACTAGATGTGAGAGTCCGCCATGTAGATGCCCACATACCCAAGAGTCGAATCAACGAAGAACATCATAACAACAGACAAGTGGATAGAGCTGCACAAATTGAAGTGTCACAAGTAGACCTGGACTGGCAACATAAGGGAGAGTTGTTCCTAGCCCGATGGACCCATGATACTTCAGGTCATCAGGGCCGAGATGCCACCTACCGATGGGCACGAGACCAAGGGGTGGATTTAACCATGGACTCTATTTCCCAGGTTATCCACGACTGTGAAACCTGTCCTACTATCAAGCAGGCAAGAAGATTGAAACCCCTATGGTATGGTGGACGCTGGGACAAGTATAGATATGGAGAAGCATGGCAGGTTGATTATATCACATTGCCACAGACCCGCCAAGGTATGTGCTTACCATGGTGGAAGCAACCACTGGATGGTTGGTGACATATTCAGTGCCCCATGCAACGGCCCGGAATACCATTCTGGGTCTTGAAAAGCAGGTCTTGTGGAGACATGGCACTCCTGAGCGAATTGAGTCAGACAATGGGACTTATTTCAAGAATAATCTAGTGACCACGTGAGCACGGGAGCATGGTATTGAATGGGTATATCACATTCCATATCATGCACCTGCTGCTGGGAAAATTGAAAGGTATAATGGACTGTTAAAAACAACTTTAAAAGCACTATGTGAGGGAAAATTTAAGAACTGGGATAAGCACCTAGCCAAGGCCACCTGGTTGGTAAATACTAGAGGCTCTGTCAACCGAGTTGGCCCTGCCCAAGCAGAATCCCTCCACACTGTAGATGGAGACAAAGTTCCAGTAATTCACTTGAGAGGTATGTTGGGTAAAGCCGTTTGGGTTGCCCCTACCTCAGACCAAGAGAAACCCATTCGTGGAGTTGTCTTTGCTCAAGGGCCAGGGTACACATGGTGGGTGATGAGGAAGGATGGAAAGATACAATGTGTGCCTCAAGGAAATTTATCCTTGGGTAAAAACTAACTTTGTGATTCAAGTTGTTTTACAGGAGGCCAGTCATCAAATAAGAGAGACCTGACCAAGGCTGATACCGGTATCTGACGATGAGACAATGAACCAGTCCTAAACCTGAGCTGTGCTCTCGCTCTCTTTCTTCCGGCAGACCGAAGGTGGAGGTAGCTCTACTGTCACTCTGCCTAGGTGAGGGAGTGAGGCCTAGCGCATCTGGTTGACCTTGAGAGGCAGACAGTGCTGGCAGCTGTGTGGTGTGACTCGCTTTCTCTTGAGGGGAGTATTTGGCTTTTTATCCCTTTTTATCCCTTTTTATCCCTTTTTATCCCTTTTTCCCTTTTCCCTTTCCCTTCCCTTTTGGAGGATGTAATAGTGTATATAATTTTCTTTATATATATATAAATCTTCCACTTAAAATTTAATTCAGTTTGGGTTCTTTTGGGTTTTTTTCCATCAACTGGGAGAGACCGAAAGGGAGGGGGAAGGTTTTGTCCTTGGGGTCCAGGCACTTGACTGGGAGCCAAGTCCAACCTGGGACAGTAACTTATTAAAAATAGCATTCTACAGTCCTCTGAAGAATCCTTAGGGTTCTCCTTCAAGAAAAACAAGGACTGGTTTGATGAAAACAATCATGAGATCCAGGAATTGTTGAGAAAGAAGAGAACTGCTCACCAAGCACACCTTACTCAGCCATCTTGCCATGTAAGAAAAACAACCTTTCGACTCGCATGCAGCAAGCTCCAACAGAAACTTTGTGACCTCCAGAACAAGTGGTGGACCAATCTAGCAGAAAAAATCCAATTATGCACAGATACAGGTGACTACAGGGGATTCTAAGAGGCTCTGAAAGCAGCTTACAGTCCTACACACCAGGTTCAAAGCCCTTTACTAAGTGCAGATGGTCAAATGCTTCTCACAGATAAAGTTTCCTTTTTGAATTGAAGGTCTGAACACTTTCAGACTCTCTTCAGTACTAAACGTGTAGTTCAAGACTCAGCAATGCAGTACATTTCACGACAACCAGTGAAAACTGAACTGGATATTGCCCCCACTACAGGAGAAACTCTTAAAGCAATACAGTAGGTGAAAATTGGCAAGGCAACCAGTGTTGATGGAATCCCACATGAAGTCTGGAAGCATGGAGGCCAAGCACTCCATGCTAAGTTTCGCGAATTTGTAGTGCGCTGTTGGGAACAAGGTGAACTACCTTCAGACATTTGTGATGCAGTCATCGTCACCTTGTACAAGAAGAAAGGAGATAAATCAGACTGCTCAAATTACCGAGGTATTACTCTGCTCTCCATTACTGGTAAAATCCTTGCAAGAATTCTTTTGAACAATTAATACCCACTTATAGCAGAAGATCTTCTACCTGAAAGCCAGTGTGGTTTCCGAGCCAACAGAGGTACCACAGACATGGTATTTGTTCTCAGACACCTGCAAGAAAAGTGTCGGGAACAGAACAAAGGACTCTTTGTTACCTTTGTTGATCTCACCAAGGCTTTAGATACTGTGAGCAGAAAAGGTCTGTGACAAATTTTGGAACATTTAGGATGTCCCCCCAAGTTCCTCAAAACGATCATCTCTCTTCATGAGGACCAAGGCGGTCAAGTCAGACATGAAGATGCACTTTCTGAGCCCTTTCCAATAACCAATGATGTGAAACAAGGCTGCGTTCTTGCACCAACTTTATTCAGAATGTTCTTCAGCATGATGCTCCAAAGGACCACAGCAGACCTTGATGAAGAAATCGGTATCTACATCGTACCAATGGAAGCCTAAGGTGGTTGAAGGTTCACACTAAGACCTTAAATCATCTTGTCCGTGAGCTGCTTTATGCTGATGATGCAACCCTTGTCGCCCACACAGAAGTAGCTCTGCAGCATTTAACATCCTGCTTTGCAGAGGCTACTGAGCTTTTTGGGCTGGAAGTCAACTAGAAGAAAACAGAAGTTTTCTCTCAACCTGCACCTCAGGAAGTCTCCCATCATCCCCATATCACCATTGGCGAAACAGAGCTCAAATCAGTACAGCAATTTAATTACCTGGGAAGCATCATCTCCTCGGATGGTAAGATTGATGCAGAAATAGACAACAGGCTTGCAAAGGCATACAGAGCTTTTGGTAAACTCCATAAAAGAGTCTGGCAAAACAAACACCTGAAGAAAAGTACCAAGATCAGCATTTACAGAGCCATTGTACTGTCTACTCTTTTATATGGATCTGAATCATGGGTCATTTACCGCCACCACTTGTGTCTCTTAGAACGTTTCCATCAACTCTGCCTCCCTACAATCCTAAACATCCACTGGACAGATTATGTGACCATCATGTCTGTCCTTGAACAGACAGTAGTCATGAGCATTGAGGCCATGCTGCTGAGAACACAGTTGCGTTGGGCAGGGCACATCTCCAGGATTCAGGACTACCGCCTCCCTAAGATTGTGCTCTATGGGGGACTTGCCACTGGCTGCTGCAAGAGACGAGCCCTGAAGACGAAATGCAAGGACTCCCTGAAACAATCCCTCCGCCTTGGCCATATTGATCACCACCATTGGTCTACCATGGCCTTCAGTCGGGTGACCTGGAGACACACTATCTATAACACTGCTCCTTCTTTTGAGAGCACTCACAGGATTACTCTCGAGGAGAAAAGACAACGCAGAAAGAATCGTGTCTTGTCGATATCACCTGGGGAGTCTTTCCGCTGTGCCTTCTGCAACCGGACTTGTCTATCTCCTCTTTAACCATCAGCATGCTTGCAGCAAGCGTGGGTAGAGCCCTTCTCAAATCTTCATTCGTGAAACCTAGCCATGATGAAAAACAACCCTTTGCGCATAACCCATAAGCCAGGTGCTCACCCACTGCATGATGTCTCCAACTGTGTGCTGGACATTTTGTCCAGAAGGATCTTGTGAGAGACAGTATTGAAAGCTCTACTGAAATCCAAAGATGACACCAACTGGTTTCCCTTAATCAACTAGATTGTTTACCTTGTCATAAAAGGAAATCAGGTTGGATAAGCAGGACTTTCCTTTCATGAAGCCGTGCTGGCTGTGACCAATGACTGTGTTGTCTTTCAGGTGTTTTTCAATACCTCCCAGAATAATCTTATTAAATTTACCAGCCACTGAAATGAGACTGATAGGTCTGTAGTTTCTAGGGTCCTCCTTCTTGCTTTCCTTGAAAATCGGGACAATATTCACCAGATTTCACTCAACTGAGTCATCTCCAGATTCCCAAGACAGCTCAAAAATCATTGAGGGAGGTTTTGCATCAGCCAGTTCTTTGAGGATTCTGGGATGAATCTCATCAGGCCCTATAGATTTGTAGGGATCCAGTTGGAGCAGTAGATCCTGCACAAGTTCAGGGTTGACTGGGAGGCCCTGCAGAGAGACCTCGACAAACTAGAAAGATGGGCAATCATCAACCATATGAAGTTCAACAAGGGAAAGTGCCAGATTCGGTACCCTGGATGGGGCAACTCCAAATATAAGTACAGACTAGGGAATGAGATGCTGGAGAGCAGCACTGCAGTGTTGCCCAAATGGTTGTGGGGAAAAAAGACTCCAAGCCAAATTAGGTAGGAGATAAGATAAGGATACAATGGTTTTAATGAGCCCCCAGGCTTTCTGGAATACCCCCAATGCACTCCTGAAATCGAGATGTTCACAGTTTTTATAATGATTTTCACCCAATCCTGTCCAGCTACCACCCAGGTTCTGCCCTCGCCACACCTCTTTGAAATTGGGTCTGGGGGTGTTTTGGGACCCCCTCTTCTTCATCTTCATCTTCCTCAGAGCACGTAATGTCCTTGGAGGCCTCCCAGAATTCTAGGCCTGGAGGTTGTTGAGTCTATGACTGTATCTTCTTCCATAGGGTTAGGGTGTTCTACAATTCTACCTTGAAAAAGAGACTAAACAGGCTCTGGAATTTGGGGAATTGATATAGGAATGGGTAACAGGGGTTTGAGCTGATGTGTTAAAGGGTATAGGGATAATATGCTGCTACTCTAAAATCTACATTTACTGCATAACTACTGCTAAGATCTACAAAAATTAAAAAAATCAAAACATCTAAACTCCAAGGTATCAGTCCCCGCTTTAGAGACTGGACAAAACTCAAAAATTTTGTCCAATCTCTACTATTTACATCTAATCAGTTCCTCCTATTGACAGGAGACAAAGATGGGGTCTTCCCCCTTTTGACCCCTTGAGCACAAATGTTAAGACTCGGGATAGTGATTTTTCTGATACAGACACAGAAGTTTCTGAGGATGAATTAAACGATAGATTGGAGAGGGGGGAAGAGAAACCACTTGTAGTAAAACCAAAGACAGGAGGAAGAAGAGTACAAGAAACTCTGTCAGACCCCAGTCCTGTGGCTAGTAGGACAAGATCACAAAAGGAAAAGCCTACAGTAGAAACCCCCTTAAGGCAAGCCCTGAGCAACTAGGGTCCAGTTTTGATAAAAACTCCTTTTTCTCTAGGTGAGTTACAACAGTGGAAAGCTTCAGTTGGAACATATAGGGAAAATCCAGACAAGGTAACTAGGTATGTGAAAAGAGCAATAAAGACACAAAATCCTGATTGGGAAGATTTGGAAATAATGTTGGACACATTATTAGATTCTAGTGAGATAGACATGGTTAGGAAAGCTGCCCGGGATGAAATAGAGAGGCTCATAACACCTGGGCAGATGCAAGGACAACTGCAAGATGTGTTTCCCTCAGACGATCCCAAATGGGATCCCAATATACCAGAAAAAAGAGAAGCATTGAAACGCTATCAGGATTGGGTGGTTTATGGTCTTAAATATGGAATTCCAAAAGCAGTAAATTGGTCAAAAATGTATACAGTGAAACAAGATAAAAATGAATCCCCTACAGATTTTCTGAACAGATTAACAGAGGTCATATGAAAGTACACAGACATTGATGTAGAATCAGAGTCAGGGAAAAGGCACTTGATCTATTTATTTATAGGTCAATCTGCAGACGATATAAGGAAAAAGCTACAGAAAGCCTGGGGGCTCATTAAAACCTTTGTATCCTTATCTTATCTCCTATCTAATTTGGCTTGGAGTCTTTTTTCCCCACAGCCATTTAGGCAACAGTTTTGGTGGCCCACACGGAGAATCGAGACCTGTGACTCCTCTGGATCGGTATTCCATTTTGCAGGGATTTCTTTCCGGACGGCATATCTTGAAGAATTCCTGCTCTGATCTTGGAGGGCCCAGCTTCTTGGAACCACATGTGGAGGAGGTAAGGAACAAAACTCCTAGAGAATTTTAATTAGCAGCTGCGGGAAGGAGTTTCCCTAGGGCTAGGGAATACGGTGAGACTGGGAAGGGAAACTTGGACTTGGGCTCAACAGTCAGTGTTTTCCCAGTCTGTTTGCAAAGGGATTTTTGCCGGAGTGGGCAGTGGAACTGCCCGGAAAGTTTAAGTTAGGGTAGGCAGGAGGATTTCAGGTTTCGTGTTGGTCGGGTGTGGCCGCAGAAGGGGGGGGGATGCCTCCCCCCGTTTTAGCTCGGTGTTTCTGCCTGAACCTGGTAGTGTCTGGATTGGATACAAAGTCTGCAGTGTGTGGGTGTGAGTGGCTGTGAGTTCTAGGTTAGATCTGTCATTTTCCTTGTGTGTTGTTTGTTAACATGGGATGTACACAAGCTAAGGAGGAAATTCCAGAGGGAACCCCTCTCGCTTTGGTTTTACGGTATTGGGATGATTTATTTAACTGGCTCTGAGACACCTTTAAAAAGGGGAGAGGTAGTTAGAGTCTCTATGGATGTCTGGCCCTATACTGGGAAAATTAGAGGAATAACCTGGCCGAAATTTGGCTCTTCTGAGGCAAATACAGTGTTTCATCTTATGACAATCCTTCATAAGGAGGAAATGTGGTCTGTGTTGCATTATGCAGATTTATTCTACCTTTTCTTAACCAGTTCGAAATTGAGAAAGGCATATAAAAAGGACAAAGTTAAAATAGAAGCAGAACTCAGAGAAATGGCATTAGAGGAGGAAAAGAAAAAGAAAAATCGTGCTAAGCATGATCCTGAGGAAAAAACTAATCTTGAAAGCCCTGGAGATGAAGATCTGGACCTCTTAATTCCCGCAAATATGAGAATAGGAAGCCCACCCCCCCCTTTGGCTCAGCCTGCGGGCGTGGCAGGCATAGGTCCATCAGGAGTGGGGGTAGCCCCTGGGGCGAATCCTGCCGGCTCGGCGGGGCCAGTTGGACCTGCGATGCCGGGTCCAATTGCTTCAGGGGTATCGAGTAGTGTAGACGGACAGGCTGGAACCGCTCCAGGAGGAGCGGGGGACCAGGGAACTGCTGTCAGCACTCCGGGACCCACTCCGTCTGTTCCAGCCGGCGCGGGAGTAGTAGGGGCGGATGTGGCCTCTGCCCCGGTTGCAACAGGGGCTCTGGCACTGACCGGACCGGCAGCACCGGTCCTGGCTGAAGCCGCGGGCGCTGCTGATAGTGGCGGGGGGCCGGCAGCCCCTGCCGGTGCCACTACAGCCAGCACAGGCTCAGTTGCTTTGGGAGCAGAAGGCTCAGACTTCAAGGCTGTGGGATCTGCAGGGTCCGCGCCAACCGGACCGGCACCGGCCCCTCCCGGAGCTACTGAACCGGCCCCCCCCGAGACCGCGGAACCACTCCTGTCTGAAGCTGCGAGCTCCCTAGGTGTTGGTGATTGGGGGGGCAGTAGCCCCTTCTGGAGCCGGGAGGCCGGTCCCATCTGGAGCTGTGAGCTCTACCGGTGTCGGGGCGGGGGCGGTAACCCTTCTCTGCACTGCGGGGTCGGTCCTGGCCGGGGCTGCAGGTCCTCTCGATTATGGGGGCACGGCCCTGACTCCCTCCTGGGCTGTGGGGATGGGGCCGGTCCTAACCGGAGTCACGTGCCCTCTCGGTTATGGGGGGGCTACACTGGCTCCCTCCTGGGCCATTCCAGGAGTACCAGGGGCAGGTGCAGTTACCGTGGCAACGGGGGTGGGAGGTTCGAATCTCAGCACTGCGGGAGGAGGGGTGGTGTCTACAACCAAAGTCCCTGCCCCGGTTGACATGGGACCCTCCAGCTCTGTCATGAGGGGCGGGAATGAACCCGCCCCCATCCCTTTGGCACTGCCCTACCCTACGGAGGAAGAGGGGAACCAGGGTTTAGAATTACAGTAATGGGGGAGGAGTAGGTTAAGGAGGAGCAGTTCAATTCCAGCTATCGACAGGAGACAAAGATGGGGTCTTCCCCCTTTTGACCCCTCGAGCACAAACGTTAAGACTCCAAAACTGTTGCCCAAATGGTTGTGGGGAAAAAAGACTCCAAGCCAAATTAGGTAGTAGATAAGATAAGGATACAATGGTTTTAATGAGCCCCCAGGCTTTCTGGAATACCCCCAGCGCATGCTCCCGAAATCGAGATGTTCACAGTTTTTATAATGATTTTCACCCAATCCCATCCAACTACCACCCAGGTTCTGCCCCTGCCACGCCTCTTGGAAATTGGGTCTGGGGGCGTTTTGGACCCCCTCTTCTTCATCTTCATCTTCCTCAGAGCACGTAATGTCCTTGGAGGCCTTCCAGAATTCTAGGCCTGGAGGTTGTTGAGTCTATGATTGTATCTTCTTCCATAGGGTTAGGGTGTTCTTCTACAATTCTACCTTGAAAAAGATACTAAACAGGCTATGGAATTTAGGGAATTGATATAAGAATGGGTAACAGGGGTTTGAGCTGATGTGTTAAAGGGTATAGGGGAATATGCTGCTACTCTAAAATCTACATTTACTACATAACTACTTCTAAGATCTACAAAAATATAAAAAAATTAAAGAAACTCCAGACCAATTTAGGATATAAGATAAGATTAGAAGAACAGGTCCTTTAATTAGACTCTCAGGCCCAGGGGAATACACAAAGTGCATGTACCCAGACAGTGGTTCTACAATTTTATAGTATGGTCCATCCAATTCCAGAACTATCTGCCCCCAGTTCTGCCCCTGACACGCCTCTTGGGGAATTGAGTCAGGGATTGAAGATCCCTGGTCCTTCCTCATCTTCCTCTTGTTCACAGCATGTATAGTCATTGGAGCTCCTCCAAAGTTCTGGGTTTGAAGGTTACTTTGTCTATCAGAGGGATCTTGTTGTTCAACCAGGAGTGCCAACTGTGTCCTGGGGTTCATCAAGTACAGCATCGCCAACCGGATGTAGAAGGTGATTGTCTATCCCTGCTCTGCCTTTGTGCAGCCTCACCAAAATGGCAGTTTTGGTCGTAGCATTATAAGAAAGATATTAAGCTATTAGAGAGCATCCAAAGGAGGGCAGTGAGGATAGTGAAGGGCCTGGAGGGGAAGCCATATGAGGAGCAGTTGAGGTCACCTGGTTTGTTTAGCCTGGAGAAGAGGAGACTGAAGAGAGATCTTATGGCGGTCTACAACTTCCTTGTGAGAGGAAGTGGGGGGCAGACACTGACCTCTTCTTTCTGGTGACCCTTGACAGGACCAAGGAAAAGGCATGAAGCTGAGTCACGAGAGGTTTAGGTTATATATTAGGAAAAGGTGTTTCACCCAGAGAGTGGTTGGGCACTGGAACAGGTTCCCCAGGGAAGTGGTCACAGCACCAAGCCTGCCAGAGTTGAAGAAGTATTTGAACAACACTCTCAGGCACATGGTGAGATTCTTAGGGCTGTCCTTTGCAGGGCCAGGAGTTGGACTTTGATGATCCTTGTGGGTTCCTTCCAACTCAGGATATTCTATGACTTTGCCTGAATGCCATGACTTTTCAAATATGGCGGAGTGGTTTGGCAACAACATCAGCAAGTTTCCTCAGGACCCTGGGATGCATCTCATTGGGTCCCATAGACTTGTGCATATTCATCTTCATCAAGTGGTCTCAAACCTGCTCTTCGCTTACAGTGGGAGAGTTTTCTTTCTCCCCACCCCCCACCTAGAGCTTCAGGGATGTGAAGAATGTGGAAACCTGTCAGTGAAGACTGAAGCAAAGAACTCATTGAGTACCTCAACCTTCTCCATATCTGTTCTCACCTCTTCTCCCTTCTTGTTTTTTGGGGGGAAGGGGGATGGTACACTCTCCTTGGCCTTTCTTTTCTGACCTATGTACTCATAGAACCCCTTGTTATTGTTCACATCCCTTGCCACATCCTGTTCCATCTGTGCCTTAGCTTTCCTGATCCCATCCCTACACATTCCTACTGTTTCCCTGGGCTCTTCCCAGGACAAATTACCCTGCTTCCACTGCCTATGCATTTCCTTCTTAGTCCTCAGTTTGAGGAACAGGTCCTTGCTCAGTCATGCCGGTTTCTGACCTACCTTGCCTGATTTCTTACACACCAGGATTGAGTTCATCTGCATTGGTGAGCATCAGGTCCAGTAATGCATCTCCTCTGGTTAGTTTGTCTATTATCTGGACCAGGAAGTTACTCTTTATGCACTCCAGGAGTCTCATAGATTGCTTACAGCCAGCTGTATTGCTTTCCCAGCAGACACCTGGGTGGATGAAATTCCCCATCAGGATGAGAGCTTGTGAGTGTGATGCCTCCTGGAACTGAAGCAATAATGCCTCATCAACAGGTTCCCCCTCATCAGGGGACCTGTAGTAGACCCCAACCACAAGGTGTTCTTTGTTGATCCTGTTATTATTTTTTGCCCACAAGCTCTCAACCTGTTTGTGACTGTTTCTCAGGCGGAGCTGTGCACAATCTATTAATTTCTTAATATAGAGCACAACACCCCTACCCATCTTTCCCAGCCTATCTTTTCTGAAAAGCCTGTAACCCTCAATTGGAACATTCCAGTTGTTTAACTGGTCCCACCGTGTTGCTGTGATAGCAATTAGGTCATAGTTTTCCAATTGCACCATGGTTTCTACTACTTTTGCTTGTTTCCCATGATGTGTGCATTGGTGTAGAGGCACTTCAACTGGGCTATTGGATTCTTCACCTTTTGGGACAAGTCCTCCCTAATTCCTTTGGGACAATTTACAGATATTACCCTGATGCTTCCTAAAGTGTTGGTGTTTCCTGGTTCCTCCCTGACACTCAGAAGTACATTCCCTCCCCCTTCCAAATCTAGTTTAAAACTCTGCTAATATGTCCAACCAGCTTGCTTCCCAGAACAGTCTTACCCCACTTGGTAGTCTGTGCCCCATCCAGTGTCAACATGTCCAGTCTCTCGAAGGCATGTCCGAGATCATAGAACCCAAAATCCTGAGCATGGCACCAACCACGCAGCCAGTTAATAGCCTGATCCATTTAACTCCTTCTTCCTGGGTCCCAGTCTCCAACTGGGGGAGGACAGAGAAGAACACTGCCTGTGCTCCTAATCCCTTCAACATCTCTCCAAGGGATGTGAAGTCTCTTTTGATATTTTGCAATCTCCTCATTGCAACCTTGTTGGACTTGAAAAGAATAGGAGTGGATGATAGCTCTGTGGTTACACCAGACTTGGTAACCTCTTTGTGACATCAGGAATGTGGGTCTCTGGTAGGCAGCAAACATCTCTAGAGACATTGTCCGGATGACAAATGGCTGCTTCTGTGCCTCTCAGTGAAGAGTCTTGTGATGGTTCAGGCTTGGCTCCCTGCCTTGGCTTCAAGTTGAGTCTGGATCACGATGTCTGTGGACTCAATAGGGGCATCATCGGTTTCAGGTGACATAGTTTGACTTTCTGTCTCAACCTTAGGCTTTCAAGAGTGGTCTATGACAGCTTTATAAGCCGTCGCTAGACCCCAGTATAAAGCAAGAAACTGCATATTTGGGTCATCATATGAAAGACACCCTTCTGCTAAACAACATGCCATCTCGTCAGGATCGGACACTTGTTCTGGTGTGAAGTCCCAAGCAATGGGAGGTGTCACATGCCCTACCAACTTGCCAAAATTTACCCATGCTCCTTGCCATCCAGAAACTGGCCTTCCCAAGACCCTTCCCAAAGTTCCAGTGAATCCTCTCGAGGTCCGACCTTTTCTACAAAAAGGAAGGCAATGCAACACCATTCTTCCAATTTTAAATAACACTTCCATTACCTTCATCAGTAATAGGATTGTTGCTGAACAATTTAAGTAAAAATTGGAGCCAATTGTAATGATGGGGATGTTCTTTAACAGGTCTTTGATGTCGCAATCAAGGAAAGGGAAATACTCCTCCCATTCATCCCCAGTTGGGCGTTTCCCTATAGGATAGCCCAAGACAGGTACAAATATAGCTAACACCTCGAAACAGGTAGGTAGAATAGCCATTGTTATATTATTCTCTCAAAAAGGTATGTTTATATAAACAAGCCTCTCTTGGCAGTTTTCCCAGTAACTGTTCCAAAACAAACCAGGATAACCAAAACAATCCCCATACGGACCACCAAAAATCTGTGATGGTTCAGGTTTGGGTCCCTGCCAAATGCCTGAACTCACAGTAACAACCCCTTCCCCCTCCCTTCTTTTCTTAGGGCAAAGGAAAAAAAAAAACTATAAAAATTTAAGAACCTGAAATCAATCTAATTATATAAAATATATATATATTTTTATGTATATTACATTTATATACAATTAAGATGCTACATACACAGCAAAGGGGACCCAAACACCCCCTGAAAGGAAAGGGGGAAAAGGGACAAAAAGGGACACAGAACAGATATACATAATCAAACCTAAGAACTAGCAAAATAACTAGCAAAACAAATCTCACCATGTCCCTCAGAAAAAAAATCAGCAGACACACCCAGCACTCTCCAATCTTCCACATGGCAGACCAACAGTCGCTGCACGCCTCAACCTCTAGATAAGTCAGACCAACACAAGGACCCACTGCTCCCGAATCTCACTGGAAGAGAAGAGAGCGAGGTCTCTAATCCCCAATTTATTTATACTCTGTTTTATGTAAAAATCATATGGAATACTGGGTACATGACCACTTCCTTGGTTACGAACTGGTTACCAGGAAGGTCTAAACCAAAACCATCACAAGTCTCCAATAACTAACACCATTCCTGCTTTTTTCGTGGCACTGCTTCTACTACAGATGGTTGATTGTATCAACTTTAAACTGTTGTGCTTTTCTTGACCTTGACTTCTTATCATGGAATCTTATCCTTCCAGCCCCAGTGTCATATCTGTTGCGTAGGAGCACTTTCATAGCAAGGAGGAGACTCTTCCTTCTGCTCCAAGCAGAGTCAAGAGTCCAGTCTCCCTTGTCTTGCAAATCAGCCAAGTTAATCAGTTCTGGGATGGATGCTAACTTACCGTCCTCTTCAAAGGACTTAAGGCAGGACTGTCACTCTGCCTGTGTCAGTGCATCAATCTCCAACCCAGATTCCTGGACAGTGCACTGCCTGGTGAGCAACCTACTGAAAAAGTTTATCAAACTCGGCACACTTGCACCCATGACACCCACCTCTGCCTTCAGCCCCCAGGGGGACTTCCAGATTCTGGAGTTCCCTGATGCTGAGGGTTTGGGTAGCTCTTTTGGTCTTCGGGATATCCATTTGGGTGTATACTCGGGTGTAGGCATTTGGGTGTAGCCAAGGAGGCTGTGGCCTCTCTTTCTGGGTTTCAACCTCAGCCCCACAGTTACAATGGGTAGATATTTTTGTTACAGAAGCTTTTGTTTTGTAGTTTTTAGTTTACATTAGGGGAAAAGACAGGGGATAATCAAGTGTAGATAACAGCTATTTAAATATCTTATAAGTATTGTTTATTACTATGCATGCACAAAACTTATCAACCAATGAGTATGCAACACTTATGCCTAATTAAGCAAGTTCCAATCAGTGATAATAGCAGCATAAATGGGAACAACCAATAGGGAGTTTTTACAGGTCCTGATGAGAAGTATATAGTAGTAGGAGAAAAGCATGGCAAAAACTTGTCATCATCATCTTCATCACCTTCATCATCATAGCCACCTGCTGCACTGTAGAGAATACTACAGGGAGGATGCTTGTTTGAGAATCCTGTCATTTCTCTTCCTGTCTGACCACTTGTCCTGGTTCTGGTCAGGACAGGGTTAATTTTTGCAGTAACCAGGACCACACATGGCTAGGACCCAGAGGTTATTCTATACTACCTCACATCACTGCATGGGGCAGGAATGGGGGGGGAGGGAGTGTCTTCTGGGCAGAAGAGGTCCTAAGCCTCGTGGAGGGAGTGGTCAGGTATTTTCTATTGTCCAGGAATTTCCATGTAAATCCTTCACCTCTTTCTTGTAGTCTCTGTTGCTGTTATTGTTCTTTTTCTTATCTCACTGCTGTTTCCAGTAAATTGTTCTTATCTTAACCTGTGATCTTTACCTTTTGTGTCTCCAGTTCTCTTCTCCAGCCTTCCAAAGGCAGGGGTGGGGGTGTGTGTGGGGCAGGGGGGGAGTGAGTGACTGTCATGGGGTTTGGAGACTAGCAGCAGAGTAGCAGATCCTGTGCTTTGAGACAGCAGATTTTTGTTATTTAGAGGACTGGTAGGTGGGATCCCATGGAAGGCAATTCTGAAGGACAGAGCTTCAGAGAGCTAAGAGATCTTTAAGGACAACATCCTCCAAGAACAAGAATGGTCCATCTCAATACTCAGGAAAAGAAGTAGATGTATCAGGAGATCAACTTGCCTAAACAGGGAATTCATGACAGAGCTCCAATAAACAAAGGCAGCATGCAGGAGCTGGAAACAGGAACAGGCTACAAAGGAGTAAATTAGAAACATTGTAAGGAAAGTCGAAGCTCAGCTGGGATTCACACTTGCAAGGGACATCAAGAAAAAGTCAGAGAACTTCTACCACTATGTCCCAGTTTAAATGAGACACAGGTCTTTTGCTGAGGATGAGTTATGAGAAAAGACCCAAACTCTTCCCTCTAAGCAATTATAAATCAGAAATTAAGAGACCCAGATTGAGGGAAAACAAATTATGGCAAAGGGAAAAATAACAGCCCTTTATTAAAAGGTCTGTGTGTATTAACAGAAACAACAAAAAGAAACAAGTAAAACAACGAAACAATACTTCTATACCCACAAATAATCCCCTTTAAAAACAAATCGATAAACAGGCAAAGGGAAAAGTGAGCAGTTCAATTTTGCACCCTTTGATGCAATCCCAACCACATCTAATAGGGGACGCCGTTGGGTCACTGGAGACGCTGAGCTTGTAATGTCCTTTGCCAGTCGCCAGGTGGCACTGTTGGATCACTGGAGATGCTGAGCTTGTAGTGTCCTGTAGCAGTCACCAGGTGGCGCTATGGGATCCCTGGTTACTGCCACGTGGAGGGCTGGGGGGGAAGAAGAACGGCCTCTGGGGTGTGTAGGTGAAAAACCAAAAAAAACCTGGGTCCCTTTTCCCTTCCCACACACCAGGAAAGGGGAGAGGGAGAGGGGGAAAGGGACCAGACAGCTCTTACTTACTCCTGCTGGTCAGTCTCCTCTGCACAGTTCTCTCTCTCCCCCTAATGTGCACAAGGACCACCGCCAGGGAAAAAAGAAAAAAAAAATCGGGAACAGGAAAAAAAAGAACCAAAAAAACCCCCAGAAAAACAGCTCCTCTCCCACAAGAGAAAAAAAAACCCAGGCAGCATCCTCAACTGGCAAGCAGGTCCCACACAGGAACCACCAGCCTCCCCTCCCAACCTGAGTTCCAACCACAGCCCAACCCACCAAACTCCTCCTCCCCCGTTGCCCAGGAGATGAGAGAGAAAAAGTAAACAATAGCATTTCATCTGCCCCGTTTCCTAGGAGACTAAGTTCTGGGCGATTAGTGAAGGAGCCAGTCCTTTTGTTCACCTGATAGCTCTTGATGGCTCTGCACACAGGGCCAGGGGGAAGGGAAAAAAGAAAAAATTCCTTGCCTAGCTAAACTATGTCACACTACATTAGATATTACCCCACCTGGAGTACTACATTCCGCTCTGGGGCCCTCAGCATAAGACAGACATGGACCTGTTGGAACGAGTCCAGAAGAGGGCCAAAAAGATGATCAGAGGGCTGGAGCACCTCTATGAAAACAGACTGAGAGTCAGGGTTGTTCAACCTGAAGAAAAGAAGGCTCCAGGAAGACCTTATAGCAAACTTCCAGTACCTAAGAGGGGCCTACAAGAGAGCTGGAGAGGAACTTTTTACAAGGACATGTGGTGATAGGAGAGGAGGGAATGGTTTTAAACTGAAGGTGGGTAGATTTAGATTGGATATTAGGAAGAAATTCTTCACTGTGAGGGTAGGGAGGCACTGGAACAGGTTGCCCAGAGAAGTTGTGGATGCCCCATCCCTTGAAGTGTTCAAGGCCAGGCTGGATAGGGCTCTGAGCAACCTGATCTATTGGAAGGTGTCACTGCCCATGGCAGTGGAGGCTGGAACTAGGTGATCTTTAAGGTCCCTTCTAACCCAAACCATTCTATGATTCTATTTCATGTATCCATGGTGTTAAGACCATATTGTAGGTTGACCCTGGCCAACAGCCAAACATAGTTGCTTGCTCACTCAAGTAGGTTCTCCATGTAGAAAGGCTACCTCTTCTCAAGCCAGCACCAAGTTTTCTTGCAGACTCTTGGTATGGCAGGAAGTTGATATGTTATAATAAGACCAGTTGGAAAACCCACTTGGAATACATTAGGGAAACTGGTTCAGCATTGATCAGCTGTTTTCTTCACTTAAATTCAATTGGCTTTATTTTCCAGACCACAGTCTTCAAGGTCAACACAGTTTGGATACATTATAATAAAGAATGCTCTCCTAATGAGTAATGGTTTTAAACTAAAAGAGAGTAGATTCAAACTAGATAGAAGGAAGAATTTCTTTTACAATGAGGGTGGTGAAACACTGGAACAGGTTTCTCAGACAGGTTGTAGATGCCCCATCCCTGGAAGTGTTTAAGGCCAGGTTGGATGGGGCTCTTACCTGATCTAGTTGAAGATGTCCCTGCTCACTACAGGAGTGTTGGACTAGACATTTAAAGATCTCTTCCAACCCTGACTGTTCTATGATAATATGATTCTATTGTTTATTTCCATTCTTTCGGGCCCATATTCTATGCTCTAGGGGGCACAGTATAGTTCCATTATGATTCAATCCTAGTGCAATGATTAGGTATATGGTACACACCGAGGCATCATATAATTAGGATGAATGCTGTGAAAGTAGACTAAATGCCACCAAGATTGGAATACTTTTTCAAATTCAGTTGCATTATCCCAAAGTACTTATCAAATTTCAGTGGGTAAGGTGCCTTCTTCACCTTCCCTTATAATTGTTGCCACTGTTGATTTCATCCACAATAGGACTTGAATACAGCTAAGAGCCAAAGAAACATTACCTTTGGCTATGCCAAGTGCCTCTGATAAATTTGTGATCTTTTTCATTGATTCTTTCCTACTGAGGCAGTGTATCCAATAAGAGCCATTGATTAGTTCCTAATGCTGAGAGAGAAGACTGCAAAGGTGATGGCGGTCTAAAAAACAAAACTAACATGATTCCAGCATGGGGTAAAACTGGAATGCTTTATTGGACAGAAAACACATTTTTAAGGGCCTCGGGGGCTGGATATGTTAATGGAAGGATGGGTTATGGTAATTAGGAAGTTACACAAGTTTTTACTACAGTTTCCAAATAGGTTAATTTTTCTTCAAGCAGGATCAAAGGAATTAAGGGGTTTTAGACATAGTTTAATAACATAATCTCAAAAAGTCCTCTCTTGATTCTGCTGGATCCGGCTTAATCTATAAAGTTGTACTTTGATAGATCTTGTGACAGGGGTCCAGTTTCTTAGATCACAGGATGTTTGTCAGACTCTGTTTTCAAAGGTTTGCCACTCAAACCCTGCAAGTTTCTTTCTGCTGACAACTTGGTTTGGACCGCTACACAAAGGGTGTTCTAATTTGGTTAAATCACTTGTGATTGTGCTCAGTTTATTTATAAGTACTTCAGCATCAATGTAATTTAAAGCTCCCAATCCTGCCCCTATGATTCCAGTCACATCTCTTATTGTTCATTTTGAAAAAGTGAGGGTTCACTCATAGAATCATAGAATCATAGAATCACATGGGTTGGAAAGGACCTCTGAGATCATCAAGTCCAACCCTTGATCCACTCCCACCACAGTTAATCAAGTATGGCACTAAGTGCCACATCCAATCTCTTCTTAAAAACCTCCAGGGACAGAGAATCCACCACCTCCCTGGGCAGCCCATTCCAATGCCTGATTATCCTCTCTGTAAAGACTTTCTTCCTAACATCTAACTTAAACATCCCCTGACAGAGCTTGAGACCATGCCCTCTTGTCTTATTGATAGTTCCCTTGGAAAAGAGACCAACCTCCACCTGGCTACAACCTCCTTTCAGGTAGTTGTAGAGAGTGATGAGGTCTCCCCTGAGCCTCCTCTTCTCCAGGTTAAACAACCCCAGCTCTCTCAACCTCTCCTCATAGGACTTGTGCTCAAGTCCCTTCACCAGCCTGGTTGCTCTTCTCTGGACCTGCTCCAGCACCTCAATATCCTTCCTGAACTGAGGGGCCCAGAACTGGACACAGTACTCCAGGTGTGGCCTCACCAGTGCTGAGTACAGGGGAAGAATCACTTCCCTGGTCCTGCTGGCCACACCGTTCCTGATACAGGCCAGGATGCCATTGGCCTTCTTGGCCACCTGGGCACACTGCTGACTCATGTTCCAAAATTACCCATGAAACCAAATTAACCATAGGAGGCACTTAAAAATTGTAGGAAGGTTGGTTTAAGTGCAGAAATATTAATCTGCATTACTGATTCCACCTGTTTAAGAGACGAAGATGGATTAAACAAAATTTGTTGCTGACCTGTATTCTTGATCACATATGGTCCAATTTCTCATCCTCTTTGATCAGGGCAAATGCAGTTGTTTTGGTTTCAATAATATCTATTTTGAATTTAAATTATAGTCCCACATTATGGTGGACCCAAAGGCATATCACAGAAATGTATACATACATATGTATAAACTAAGGTAAAATAATACCCATTTTTCAGAGGTGAAAAATCTTGGATTTTTCATTGCTGGATTTCATGGGTCATGCACAGAAATCTAGGATGCCTCTTTATAGGTAGACCTATGGATCATCAAGCATCCTACCTTAATTTTTACCCCTTCCATTCTCTGAAGTTGGGGAATTTTATTATCAGCCTTATCCATATCAGAGCCTTATTCATTTTCCAAGTATACTTCAGTTCTGCACATAACCAAAGTGGCTAGATTTAAAACTTTTTTACTGAATTGTATTCCCATACTTCAACTGAATTTAGCAAGGACTTCAGATCATGGTCATTCTGATTTTTTTCAGATGTAGATTAAAAGAAACAGGACAACATTAATCTAAACTTTTGATTTGCAATTTGGAAATCCAGATTCCCAGATAATCATATATAAGTTTCAAGATAACTATAAAATTGTATGCAACCTTAATTGAGCAATACTCTCAAAGTGCTTTCAACCCCTTTTATTATACCTGCAAAAATCAGCACTTCTATGCAGTAAAAGAATACCCATATATATAATTTCTGATATCAATACTAAAATTTTTCATGGGGCATTCAAGTTCTCCACATGCAATTGCCTGGTTCTAAGCACAATTCACTAAGTCTTTGTGCTGGTTTAAAGGTAAACCGGCAGGAGAAATTAACCCAACTCAAAAGAGATTATAAGTCAGAATTAAAATAATTCAATAAATACAATTATACAGATGAACAATTGGTTTTAACCCACAAAAAAACAGATGTATAACCCGACACCCTGGGGCACGAACAGAATGGTGTTCCTTGGCCCCTGTGCTGAGTCCCACGTGGGCCCCCGAGTCCAAATGTAAAAGGAGAGGAAGAACCTGTTGGTGCGAGTTATGGTCGCAGTCTGGTTGAGAGCGGTGATTGCATTCCAGTTGAGAGTGGTGGTCACAGTCTGGTCAAGAATGGTGGTTGCAGTCTTGTCGAGAATGGTGGTTGCAGTCCGGTCGAGGTTCTGGTCCTCCTCTGGATCCCACGAGTGGTCCCAGAAGTCCCAAGACCCCAAGATTATATACACTCAGGTTCAGACAGGAATGCCCAGCACCTCCCCCAGGGCAGGGGGTTCCACAATCAGTGATCGTGAGTTGTGGGTGTGAGGACAGGCACATCCTCCTATCTCACAGACCTTTTAACACTCAGCTTATAGCCTGAGGGGTCAGGTGTGCTCTGGGCAGCTGCTCCAAATGGTCTATTGCTAACAGTTTCTGGGAAATGACATAGAGGGTGTAGAATACACAGTTTGGGTTACACCCACACAGTGATCAACTGGTCCTGGATGCTCTGACTAGGAAATTTTTCACCCCTTCTTCTATACCATCTATGTCATACCCAAATAACCACTCTTTAAAACTATATACATATATAATGAAACATTACAGACTATTCTCACTCAAAATTAGGTCCCCTTGGGGTACACAATGTGTCTCCCCATATTTTTGGATTACCCACCTAGTGAAACCAGGTCTTTGAGCAAAAACAATTCCTCAGATGGGTTTGCCTTTGCTTGAGCTGGGACTAATCCAAATAGTCTTTCCTAACTTACCTCTCATATGCACCCCAGGGACTTTATCTCCTTCTAGAGTATGCAAGGGTTCTGATTGGGTGGGGTCAGCTCAATTGATAGAGTCTCGAGTATTGACCAATCAGGTGACCTTCGCTAAATGCACTCCCAATGTTTGAAAGTCCTCCCACTCAGTGCCTTCAAGGTGGTTTTCAGGAGTCCATTGCACTGCTCAATTTTTCCTGCATCTGGTGCATGGTAGGGGATATGATACCCCTGCTCAATGCCATGCTCTCTGGTCCAGGTGTCTACGAGGTTGTTCCTAAAATGGGACCCATTGTCAGACTCAGTTCTCTCTGGGGTGCCGTGTCACCACAGGACTTGCTTTTCAAGGCCTAAGATGGTATTCCGGGCAGTGGCGTGAGGCACCGTGTACGTCTCCAGACATCCAGTGATGGCTTCTACCATGGTCAGCACGTAGCGCTTGCCTTGGTGGGTTTGGGGAAGTGTGATGTAGTTAACTTGCCAGGTTTCCCAATACCTGTATTTCAACCGCCATCCACCATATCACAGAGGCTTCACCTGTTTGGCCTGTTTGATGGTTGTACATGTCTCACAGTCATGGATAACCTGTGAGACGCTGTCCATGGTTAGATCCACCCCTCGGTCACGAACCCATCTGTATGTTGCATCTCTCCCGTGATGACCAGAGGCATTGATGCCCAGAAAAAGGGGCAGGTGAGTAAAACTGCTCAGAGACAGAGTTTTAAGTCCATAAGCAGCAAGGTATTTATTAATTATCGACGACGCCGGGGAGATTTACCCGTTCAGGCCAGGTAAAAACTCCAAAGTGATTCGGTAAGAACAGATAATTTATACAATGTTTCGGTCATGATTGCAACATAATTTTACATATTCATGTTATTGCATCATTTGATTACAATATTCATAACAGCTGGAGTTAGGGGCGGAGATTGAGGAGTGGTCTCTATTGTGAGGAATATTATGGCATTAGATCCTGCCTTACTTCCTCATGGGGTCTCAAATTCTCTCCTCTTCATCAGGTGATCTTCGTGACCTTTCGTTCTTTCTATTGTTTCTGTGTTCTGATCACTGAGGCTTCAAGAAAGCCTTGGCTATGGGCCTATTTACCTATTGAGATGTCACCTTGGCTCCTCTGGATGAGATTTATGGGACTGGGGTTCTTTGCCCAGTGTTTGTTGTGGTTCCTTTAAGGTCTGATGCCCTCAGAACAGGACAGAGTCTCCTTGTGCAAAATGCAGCTTACGAAATATAGCTTAAGGCAAATAAAAAGTGTACAGGGGGGTAGGGGGCCCCCATGGGCCCACAGCAAAAGTGTCCCGATTAACCCTTCCTACTTCATTCCCCCCTTTTCTTAGAACTTACGAAATCTTTCGTCAAGTTCCAGAGAAGTGTGAGTGTGCATTATTGCCCATAGTATATGGGTCCTCTTGACTATAGAGTGTAACTTGTACCACAACCATATATTTAAAAGGGATAGCAAAAGCATGGTTATTGCTATAATCAGCATTGGATGTATTAAGTAGTCAAATACTTTTGTTGCTGAAGGGGATTGTCCTGTAAAGATATCCCACCAGTGATGTTGTCCTGTTTGTTCTATCTTAGTGAGGACATTCGTTATATTGGTGGAGTCGTGTTCAACCTGCCAAATCATTCGTTGAGACCTTTTGTTCACTTCTTGGACTAGTTTCTCTATGTCGGGATGCCTAAGCATTGCTTTAAAAAGATCGATTTCCATTCCTATCTGCAATTTTGGTACATCGTGGTATAAACTATATTTAACCTCAATCAGTTGTCTAGTGGTAATAGGAACAGTATAATTAAAATCACAACCCATTATTTCAGTAAAATTACATACACAAAAGTTAGTATTATTCGTTTCTACATAGCAAAGATCAATAAAAACATAATCACAAAATGTCCTAATACAAGCACATCCATTTCCTACATAATATACCTGCGATTGGTTTATACTGTGGGGAAGCATTTCAAAGGTGCACATACTATTTTCAGTATCTAAACACAAATCTTCGTTTTCTATGACCGCATTTTCACAGATGTATCCCAGTTGCTCTTTAGGGATACAGGCTTCTGTACTGATTGATTGCCATTTGTTTTTGGAGGAATCATAGTGTGCCCAGACGTTATGATTTATAGGTCTAACTATGACATTCTGGTGTATCGTTCCTAGAGTCAGAACAGGAAAGATAATTCGTTCTTTGGCTGCACTGATAGTAAGTACATAAGCTTCAATTTGTTCATTTTGTGGATTGTATGTGAAGTTCACTAGTTGCTACCACGCCTGATAATTTTTCTCAAATTGAGTGGTGGAGTTATTTCTGGCTATAATTTCTTTTATTTCCTCGGGTAGTATTCCAGATGTTCCTTCTCTCAGTATTCCTGCAGCTACAGTTTGTACCCATTGTTGTGTCTGTATGCATTGGAAGGGGAGTGCAATTTTCTTGTTAGCCTTTCCAATGTAATCAGTGATTCTGGAAAAATCTTGGGATGTATGGTTAGTAACCAGGGTCAGTAACCAAATTGCTAGTGACTGTGTTTCAGCTAAAGTAAGCATGGATGAGCTTAGAGGCACTTTAAGTTTTTCCTAGATTGGATGTGACAGTACTCAATTTATTTACCAGTACTTCTTGATCAATTGTGTTTAAAACTCCTAAACCTGTGCCAAACCACCCGGTTGCATCACGCCGTACGTGTCGCGGGTGTGATCTGGCAGCCAGCCATGCCTTCCAGTCTTTAAGGCTCTGTTGTATGAACGGCTGGCAGTCTTTCTGTAAGTGTGTGATGTTTATCTGAATATTTGCTCGTATTCTTTTCAGTGAGTATGTGGGATCTAACAGTAGTTTCAGCTCGTTAGATTGTCTTACTACATGGGGTCCTACCAAGGTTAGATTGTGTATCCCTTTACAGGTCGGAGTGGGAATTGTGATTTTGTCTGTCACCTTTACAGGCAGTTCTGTAGTGGGTTTTGCTTTAAGCCAGATGATGAATGTTTCAGAGATAGTTCTATCTGTACTCTCCCAAGAGCACTGGACTGACACTGATTGGTCAAGTATTAATTTTGTTTCGCACTTGGCTATGTGTTGTTCGTTGTCTTTTATGTTATCTTTCCGGCATATAATTGAACCTTTAGCCTTAATCCAAATGTTCCTGGTAGCCTGATTAAATGTGAGTGATTGGTTGGTCAGGGACTTTATAATCATCTCGATCAGTTTGTTTTTTTGCGTTATAGTATTAACACCTTTGCACCCTATTTGTACAATTTCGCTCTGTTGTCCTATTATAGTATATAATGACTTTGGGGGTTTAATCCAGTCCTGGTGAGTGTAAGGTATGTTATTGTGCAGGACGTAAATGGCCATGCCTGGTCGAGGTGCAGTCTCACTTGAAAATATTGATGTGACAACCTGTGCATTCGACCATGGCCATTCCATGGTGGTGTTTTGAGCAGAGATTATACTTATCAAGAGTCCACAGAGTAACGCTGGAATTCGCCAGTCCATGTTCGGGGTTCCCTCAGGAGTTCTCTTGGGGGGTCTCTGGAGCCTTCTTGACTCGGGAGTAGTGGATCCAAGCAGGTCGCTCCTTGATTCGGATCGCCGTGAAGGTAATCAGTAGCACCTGGTACGGTCCTTCCCACTGTTCCTGCAGCGGTTTTCCTAAAAGATTCTGAACATATACCCAATCACCAGGATGGAAAGGATGTAGTTTACAGTCAGGTTGTTTGGGTTGGTTCTCTATCACTATTGTTGCATTTTTATCAAAATGTTTTCCCACTGCTATTACATAGTCATGTATATATTGATTGCCTATTTGATCCACAGCCTCACTGTTAACAACCTGCATTGCATAAGGTCTACCATAGAGGATTTCAAAAG
>NW_020956248.1:185931-196148 GCF_003031625.1 Empidonax traillii
AAAAGGACTCAGTTTCTCCTTTGAGCGAGGCTTCACTCTTAGCCTGATCAGAGCAATAGGCAAAGCCTGGTGCCACTGTAAATTGGTTTCTTGGCAGATTTTGGCAATTTGTTGTTTAATGAGATGGTTCATTTTCTCTACTTGCCCACTAGCTTGGGGTCTGTAAGGTGTATGTAGTTGCCAATTGATTTGTAATGCTTTGCTTATTGCTTTTACAATTTTAGCACAAAAATGTGAGCCTCTGTCTGAGGAGATACTTTTAGGTACACCGAATCTTGGAATGATTTCATTTAGCAGGACTTTGGTTACTTCCCTTTCTTTATTTGTCCTGCATGGGAAAACTTCAGGCCACCCAGAAAATGTGTCTGTTAAAACAAGGAGGTATCTATACCCCCCTTTCCTTGGGAGTTCAGAGAAATCGATTTGCCATACTTCTCCAGGGAATTTTCCCCTGTGAATTGCTCCTTTCTGTATCTTAGTCCCCGTGTTAGGGTTATTTTTCAAGCAGCGTTCACATCGAGATGTGACTTGCTTTATTGCTGTAAAAAGTTTTGGTCCCGCTATCCTAGCTTTTAAGTATTGATAAAGGGGGTCGAGGGCCCAATGGGCTTTTTCATGTTCTGTTTTTACAAATTGCCAGATTGATTTTTCTGGAAGCACTAGTTGTCCTGTTTCTAACTGGCCCCATCTGTTATCCAGTATCTTACCTTTGTTCCTTTGTATCCACCTGTGATCTGAGTCTTGGTACTCTGGCTTAAAATTAGTGTCTAATTCCTCTGGGACTAGGGCTGATATGATTATTTCATCAGTTCTTGCAGCAGCTAATTTAGCTTCTGCATCGGCTTTCCGGTTACCTATTTCTGGAATAGTGTTACCTTTAAGGTGTCCCTTGCAATGCATAATGGCCACTTGATCTGGGAGTTGGACGGCTTCTAACAATCGTAGGATTTTCTCAGCATGCTTGATAGCTTTCCCTTGGGTCGTCAGCAGTCCTCTCTCTTTCCAGATTGCACCATGTGCATGTACCACAGAGAAAGCATATTTAGAATCTGTCCAAATGTTAATTCGTTGTCCTTCTGCCAGTTCAAGAGCTCTGGTCAGGGCTATGAGCTCTGCCTTTTGTGCTGAAGTTCCTGCAGGTAAAGGATTTGATTCGATTACCTGTTCTGTTGTGGTTATTGCATAACCTGCCAGTCTCTCTCCATGCTTCATAAAGCTGCTGCCGTCCGTGAGCCAGTTTTCTGCGTCTTCGAGTGGCTCCTCCGTGAGGTCCGAGCGGCTGGAATATACAGCTTCGATGGTTTCAAGACAGTCATGTTCGACAGGCTCTGCTGAAATTCTTCCTTCTAGGAATGAAGCTGGGTTGACAACATTAGTTCCTTGAATGGTTATGTCGTTGGATTCAGCTAGGATCGCCTGATATTTCAGAAATCTGGAAGGTGACAGCCAATGGCCACCTTTCTGCTCCAGTACTGCTGATACAGTATTGGAATCCCAGAACAGTCATTTTCTGGCCCATAGTGAGTTTTCTGACCTCTTCTATGTTTATGATTACAGCAGCAACTGACCTTAAACAGGTAGGCCATCCTTTGCTTACTTCATCTAATTGCTTAGAGAAGTAGGCCACGGCTCTCTTGTGGGGTCTGAGTTTTTGAGCTAGGACACCCAAGGCCATTCCCTGTCGTTCATGTGAGAATAGCCAGAATGGTTTTGTTACATCTGGCAGACCTAATGCAGGGGCTTTCGTTAGTTCTTGTTTTAGTTTCTTAAAAGTCGTTTTTGCTTCTGGTGTCCAAATTAGAGTACCTTTGGCTTCTTTTAACAGTTCATACAGAGGTTTTGCAAGTATTCCATACCGATATATCCATAAATGGCACCAACCTGTCATGCCCAAAAAGGCCCGCAGATCTCTCACCGTGTCAGGTCTGGGCATCTGGCAGATGGCTTCTTTTCTTTCCGTTCCCAGGGATCGTTGTCCTCCAGAAATCTCATATCCCAGGTATACCACTTTTTCTTGCACCAATTGGGCTTTCTGTTGGGAAACTCGATATCCATTTAGTCCCAAGAAATTCAACAATGCAATAGTCCATTGTACACAATTTTTTTCAGTTTCAGTTACTATGAGCAAATCATCTACATATTGTAGAAGAACGCCCTCTCCCTGTGGCCGTTCCCATTGCTCCAATTCTTTGGATAATTGATTTCCAAAGATTGTGGGACTGTTTTTATACCCTTGAGGTAAGACTTTCCAAGTCAGCTGAGTTTTTCTACCTTTAATAACAGATTCCCATTCAAAGGCAAAGATGTCCTGGCTCTCTGGGGCTAAGGGAAGGCAGAAGAATGCATCTTTTAAGTCTAGCACTGTAAACCAAATTAGGTTATTCTTTAACCTTGTAAGGAGGGTATAAGGGTTTGCTACCACTGGGTGTAGGGTTTTTGTGATTTCATTTACTGCCCTTAAATCCTGTACTAGCCTATATGTTCCATTTGGTTTCTTTACTGGTAAAATTGGTGTATTGTATTCTGACTCACATTCCCTTAGTAATCCTAAGTCTAAGAATTTTTCTATTATGGGTTCAATCCCCTTTCTGTCTTCTAGCCTTAATGGATATTGTTTCTTGTGCACTGGTTTTGCTCCTGGTTTTAATTCTATGATTACAGGAGCTGCCTGTTTTGATTTTCCAGGGGTATCTGTTGCCCACACTAGTGGATAAGTTTCCCTCATTATTTGTTCAACACTATGATTGTTTGGCTTAGATTTTACACAGCTGACAGTTAAGCTTAGGGCCATTATAAATTGATCCTCATTTACTTGAAATTCAACTTTATTTTTATCAAACCTTATCACAGCTCCCAGATTCTCCAATAAGTCTTTGCCCAAAAGGGGTTTTGGAGATTTAGGCAAATACAAAAATTGATGAATCCCCATTTGTTTTCCTATTTTATATTTTAGGGGTTTCAGAAAGAAAGCTTTTTCTGATTGGCCTGTAGCTCCCATTACTTGGATAAATTCATCACTTTTTGGCACTAATTCCTGATTTAAAACTGAAAACGTAGCTCCAGTGTCAATTAAAAAGTCCATTTCCTTTTCATTTTCCCCTAGTTCCAATTTAACCAGCGGGTCAGCTAGGGGTCTGCCAACCCCCCCTCACTCAGTACCCTGTAAGCAACAACAACCCCTCCTGTGCCTGTATCTCTACTTGTTAATTCAGGGAATTCTACAACATGCACACTGGTTCTGACCCAACCTTGTTTGTTGGGGAGGTAAACTTTACATGTGTTACACAAGGCTTGTACCAATAATTACAAAATAAACAATTCTAGATCTTATTCAATGTGGTATGCTTATAGTTAACTGTTCAGCACTACTTCCCATATAACAATTCTTGGCATGATAAGACCTTTAACTATGTGTACCTGAATGCTTCAAGGTAAGCAAGGTATATCAGTTGTTCCAAAAACTAACAAGACAACACAAAATGATAATAAACACACACACACAAAACTATTAACACAATAACAGTGCCCCAAACCCCAGTTCATAAGGGCTTGCAATTGTAGGTCGCGAGCTGACCACGGGAACAGTCCTGCGTTCTCGGGAAACTGCAGGCAGGGCATGAGGTCGAGTGCCCCCTGCAATCAAATAAATTCGGCCCCAAACAATATGCCCGCGATTTGCTCGCAGCCACCACAGGAAGCGCTGGCCTGGACTTGGCCTCCAGAAAGTCAATAATTATAACATCCACAGATGTGACTTTAATACCCACTGGGGTATGGGGACCCCTAGGTCCGAGGGTGCACGACCTCCTAATCGGCCGTTCCTCAACCACAAGGATGGGTTTGTTTGTTTTACCTGGAGTGATTGACTCGGATTCTCAGTGTGAAATCCAAATAATGGCATGGACACCAATACCACCCTGCTACATACCCGAAGGGCAGAGACTGGCTCAGCTAATACCCTTTCACACCTTATCACCACCTGGGGTGGGGAAGAGAGGCTCTGGGGCTTTTGGAAGCACAGGTCAGCCACAAATACTTTGGTCAGAGACCGTCTCTGCCTCTCAACCTATGCTAGTCTGCCAAATAGACGGGCGCAAATTTAAGGGTTTGGTAGATTCAGGGGCGGATGTTACTATCATAAAGGATACAGAGTGGCCATCTGACTGGGCTATGGTGTTCCCTGCAGCATCTATTCAGGGAGTGGGAGGCATGCAAAAACCCAGGCAAAGTGCTCATCTACCCACGGTGCTAGGGCCAGAGGGACAGAGAGCTAGAATTGCACCCTTCATAGCTCCCATTCCTTGTACCCTGTGGGGAAGAGATGTCTTGGGCCAATTTGGCACTGTAATACATATCGCAGCAGATGACAACCAGACAAAGAAAACTCAGATTTTTCACTAAGGGCCATTGATCAGCCGTTCCACGAATCTATCAAACTGACATGGAAAACAGAGGACCCCATTTGGGTCGATCAGTGACCCTTGAAAAAGGAACGGCTTGTTCAGCTACAAAACCTAGTCCAAGAACAGCTGGATGCTGGCCACATAACACCAACTTCTAGCCCATGGAATACCCCAGTGTTCTGTGTCCCTAAGAAAAGTGGCAAGTGGCGACTGCTACAGGATCTTAGAGCAGTCAATGCAGTCATTGAGCCAATGGGGGCACTACAACCAGGACTTCCCTCACCTGCCATGCTTCCTGCAGGATGACCACTAATGGTAATTGACTTAAAAGACTGTTTTTTCACCATTTTCCTGCATCCAAGCGATGCCCCCTGCTTTGCCTTTTCAGTTCCAGCCCTCAATCATGCAGAGCCCATGAAAAGGTTTCACTGGGTAGTTCTCCCACAGGGCATGCGGAATAGTCCAACTATTTGCCAGACAGTGGTTGCCAAAGCCATACGCCCTGTCAGAGAACTCTACCCTTCTGCTGTCATTTATCATTATATGGATGATATCTTAGTAGCTACTGCCCTAAAAACTGATCTACCACCTATTATGACTGCTCTAACCGATGTTCTCCAAGAAGCAGGGTTACAGGTTGCTCCAGAAAAGATCCAAAAGACTCAGCCCTGGGCCTACCTCGGATGGAGAATCACACAGCAGGAAATCGTGCCACAACCACTGACTCTTAAGATAAAAGACACCTTGACACTACATGACTTGCAGCAGATATTAGGAGCTATTAACTGGCTCAGACCAATTCTAGGGATAACCACAGAGGAGCTGCACCCTCTCTTTTAACTACTCAAAGGAGGCCCAACTTTAACCTCCACACG
This sequence comes from Empidonax traillii, assembly GCF_003031625.1. NCBI lineage: Eukaryota > Metazoa > Chordata > Aves > Passeriformes > Tyrannidae > Empidonax > Empidonax traillii. Next base: position 191,210 of record NW_020956248.1, read on the forward strand.
GTCTTTGACAGCTGAAGCTAAGAGAGCCCTGAAGGTATGCTCTCAAGCGATTGAGGACAGGCAAGGCAGGCGGCGACACCCTGATCTACACATCCGCCTTGCTCTTGTCTCCAGCAAATTCCAGCCTTTTGCTGTACTGTTTGAATGGGATCAGATGGAATCTGACCCTCTCAGGGTGATAGAATGGTTATTTCTACCTCACACACCACCCAAAACTGTTTGGACCTTTAATGAAATGTTCTCTAAGCTTATCATTAAAGGCAGAACACGGCTACAGGAACTGGAAGGACAGGACCCCGAGATCATCTACATTCCAGCAACAAAGGACAACCTGGACTGGCTACTTGCAGAAGATACTGGATTCCAGACTGCATTAACAGACTACACGGGTGACATTTCTATTCATTTCCCCAAACACAGACTCTGGGTTGAAGTGGGGAATCTACCTCTAATGACTGCACGCCACTGCCGGCCACACCCTGTGGAAGGCATCACTGTCTTCACTGATGCATCTGGGCGGTCACGAAAGGCGGTGGTAACATGGGTAAACTCTATCACTGGACAGTGGGACAAAAAAGTACAAACCATAAACCAAGGTTCTGTACAAGTCCTAGAACTTGCTGCAATTCGTATAGCCTTTGAACTGTTTTCTGATCAACCACTTAATGTTATTACTGATTCATGTTATGCTGCGGGTTTGGTTTCGCGTCTCGAAGCTTCTTTCCTCCGAGATATTAATAACCCTTATCTGTTTGCAGAAATACGCACTATATGGTTCCTTGTGAACCACAGAAAGTTTGATTTTTACATAATGCATGTCCGCTCCCACACAGATTTGCCAGGACCCATAGCGGAAGGTAACCAAAAGGCAGATGCTGCCGCTATGACCATCACAGTACCCAAAGCTCTCGAGCAAGCTAAAATTTCCCACCTGTTTTTTCATCAAATGCACGTTCCCTAAAAAGACAATTCCAAATTACAATAAATCAAGCTCGAGATATAATCATGTCATGCCCTGACTGTCAACAAATTGCCCCTATGCCATCTAAAGAAGGGGTTAATCCCCGAGGTATAAAAGCCAATGAGATTTTGCAAACAGATGTGACACACATAGCTGAATTTGGTAAACTAAAATATGTCCATGTTACAATAGATACCCATTCTAAGTACATTAATGCCACTGCACACACAGGAGAGAAAGCGAGAGATGTTATCAAACACTGGCTTAGTTGCTTTGCAGCTTTAGGTATCCCAAAAACCATAAAGACAGATAATGGTCCTGCATACTGTTCTTCAAAGGTTAAAACATTTCTAACAGACTGGGGTATCCTTCATTCCACAGGCATACCACACTCACCCACGGGGCAAGCAATCGTGGAAAGGGCACACCACACAGTGAAGGAAATGCTGCTAAAACAAAAAAGGGGGCGCTCCATCCTCAGCCCACAGGAATGCCTGTGGAAAGCAACATATGTCATAAATTTCTTAAATTGTGATGACACAGACTATACTAGGTAGGAACGCCAACACACAACCCAAGTACATTCGCCTCAGAAACCACTAGTCATGATAAAAGACATAGTAACAGGACTGTGGTCAGGACCAGTGGACCTCGTGACATGGGGGAGAGGGTACGCTTGTGTCTCTGCAGGTACTAAACTGAGGTGAATTCCTTCCAGGTGTGTAAGGCCATATCTTAAGTCTCTTTCACAGCAGGAGCAAACAACAGAAATGACAAGTGAAGAAACTGAAGATAGAGAAACACATAATTAGTCACTCAATATAAAGCCTAGGCTATGTGGCTGAAAAATAAAAACAAAGGTTACAGATATGAATGTATGAAGAAAGAATGGAGGCGGTCGCCTAAGAATGAGTGAAAGTGATTGTGTGAATGTATGAATGTATGTGAACAATTGCACCTTATACACAACATCTAAAAGAAACACACACAACCAAAACTACCTCTGCCACATCACCTTAATAAAAACCAACTCAGAATATGATGTTCCTTCTTTAAACTTTTCCTTGTGTTTTAATAGAATTAGTTTCCCCAGTTATGTGTAAACCCTCAGATAATAAAGTTCTTTTTTGTTCTACCCAATTACATAAAACCCTTAGGTAAATAAGGTTTTTTGACTAATAAAGTTTTGTTATTACGTAGAATTTTTAGGGTTATAAGGTTTAACTAAGGAATAAGCTTATTATGTTAACTGAAATATGTATAGTTGAAAAATAGTTAGGTTTGCACTGTTTTTTAAATTTGCACTGTTCTGTATTTTGTTATTAATAAAAACGGGGGAGATGTGGGGTCTGGCTATACCAGGTGCCGCAGGAACTTCTAGGAGTTGTAGTCCTAAGACTCTGTTACACATGCTCAGATGGATGCTTGTATGAGATTGCCTGACATGGTCACATGTTGTGACGTGCCAGCATTTGAAATGGCTATATAAGTTGGGGACCCTGGGAATAAAGTTTGTCTTGTTACACACCACGTTGGTGGTCTTACTGGCCCTTTGGGACTTACCAGTTATTATATAACTGCTACACTACACAATCTGATTCTCTGTTTCTGGGGGCAGCAAGATGATCCAGTCAAGGTTTCATGGCTGTCCCATCTGTGTCATCAAAACTGCTTCCCAGAAACAGGTTCTTTCACTCGGTGTGCAAGAAACCTATCCACACAGTCGATATATTTGCTTTATTAAAGCTCTGCAGAGAAAGGGGTGCTGGTTGGTAAATCCACAAAGCTAGCACCCCAACTATCAAAACTTGTCAGTATTTATACATTGTGTCAAATACAGGCATTAATGTTCATTGGTTACAAGTTACAAAGTTCTCTCATTAATTAGTATTCTGTCATTTACTGATAAAATTATTCTTTCACCTCTTATGCTAATTAGTCCACTTGCTTGGTCTTCTTCTCTTGAGTCCACGGGTTTCTTGAGTCAGTGGGCCATGAGTTGGTGGTTGCGATCTCCCCCTATTGAAATTGCCCTTTACCTAGTTTGATGAATTGGCCTTGTTTGTTCCTTGTAATCTGGCCTTATCTTGGTTGTTTCTCTAAGTGTCCTTGGATCGCTGGTTCAGCATTGCATTGTGTCCGGTTCCAGTTGATATATGATCCCAAGTTTCTTCTTTCTTTTCTCTCTCTGACTGCAGTTACTAAAACATGTTAAATGTAATTTATCTCTTTGGAGACTGTACATTACTATGATTGTATAAAAATTTAGAAAGAAAGCACTAGCTTTCCTTTTCCAGAAGAAGAGTCAATCACAGCTCTGTTAACTGGATAACTGCTTGCACCCTAATGCTTGGAGTTACAAGCTGTAGCATTTGTTCTTGTAAAGTGGTGGGCTTACCTTGGCTGGATCCAGATGCTCACCTAGCTGCTCTGTCACTTCCCCCTCCTCAGCTGGACTGGGGGAGAAAAATACAGTGAAAGGTTCATGGGTCAAGATAAAGACAGGGATATTACTCATAAATTACCATCATGGGCAAAACAGACTTGGTTTGGGAAAATTCATTTAATTTCTTACTAATCAAATCAGAGTATGTTAATGAGAAATAAAATCCTAAAACACCTTCCCCCCATCCCTTCTTCACAGGCTAAACTTCATTCCTGATTTCTCTATCTCCTTCCCCCCTGCCTCAAGTGTCACAGGAGAGATGGGAAATGGGGGTTGCATTCAGTTTATCACATGTTGTCTCTGCCACTCCTTCCTCACTCTAGTCCCCTGCTCCAGCATAGGGTCCTTTTCGTGGGAGACAGTTCTCCACAAACTGCTCCAGCATGGGTCCTTTCCATGGGGTGCAGTCATCAGGAACAGACTGTTCCAGCATGATTTCCCCATAGGGTCACAACCTGCTCCAGCATGGGCTCCTCTCCATTGGGGTCAAAGGTCCTGCCAGGAGTCTGCTCCAGTGCAGACTCTCCATGGTGTCACAGCCTCCTTTGGATACATTCACCTGATCCATCACAGGGTCTTGCATGGGCTGCAAGTGGATATCTGCTCTACTGTTAACTTCCATGAGCTGCAAGGGGATAGCCTACTTCACCATGGTCTTCACCACAGGCTACAGGGCAATCTCTGATGCAGCACCTGGAGCACCTCCTCCCCCTCATTTTTCACTGACCTTGGTATCTGCAGTTGTTTCACTCACATATTTTCCTTCCTCTCAGTTGCTGCTGTGACACAGGTTTTTTCCCCTTCTTAAATACATTATCACAGATGTGCTACCACCATCTCTGATTGTCTCGGCCTTTGCCAGGGGCAGGTCCATCTTTGAGCCAGATGGCACTAGGTCTATCAGACATGGGGGAAGCTTCTAGCATCTTCTCACAGAAACCACCCCTGTAGCTCCCCTGCTACCAAAACTTTTGGTTACTGCAATAGTAATACCCATAACATGCAACTGAAATCCCAGGTTACAACAATTTAAAGGTATTTCCATTGCAATCTCCACCCCTGGTCCCTTTGGACCAGGCCATATAGGGCTTAACATTACAACATTGCCCCTGCTCTGGTTTGGACTTATCTACAGACTGCAGTCCCTTAGGTGAGTACCTGCTCCAAATCTGTAAGTCACAGTCTCTTCAGGGATATATTTTGAGGGGGAGGCACCTGGACATACATTCACGATCTATGAGATCTCAAATATGTCTGCTTTATTGCGATGGTCCAGGGTTTTTATAACATCTCTACTCAAGGTCTCGTGACAAGAAGCATACAATTGGATACAGGCTACCATCCAGCTGTAAACATCCATTACAAATTCCTTTATAATTGGACATTAACAGATAACCAAGCAATAGTTTACTTTAACGAGCTCCACCTTCTTCTTGACCCACGTTTTTCTTTGTTCTTGAGGAGACACCCGCAGCCATCTTGGGACTTATAACTTATAGTACTTATAAAAATATGCAAAGGTTTATAAAAGT
>NW_020956249.1:0-3822 GCF_003031625.1 Empidonax traillii
GCTCATTTCTCTCCCAGAAACACCCCAGGCTGACTTGTGGAGTTTGATGAATAACTACTGATGTGATATGTATTGCTGCTCCTCAGAAATCTCTTTGCTTGAATATAGATTCCCAGCAGTTTGATGACAATCCCATGCCAACGTGTATGCAGTTGTGCAATGTCCAAGCACAAGACTCTGAAAGTTGCTCAGCAATAAATAGTGAAGCAATCAGGAAAGAAGAGGAGAGGAAGAAATAAACCAACCCATAGTAAGGCAAAGATCAGAAGATCATTTGCTCCAGTGGCCTTTGACATTGTGTTGCCACTGTAGCTAAGGCAACATAAACCTTCCAAGCTTCCAAGCCCTCTGCTTGGGACTCTCCAACTGTAATAGAAAATCATCAACCCTTTGAATGACAGCACTTTCAACTACTCCTACACAAGATTAGTGTGTAGTCTGTGATTGAATCATGAAGAAAAGTACAGAGAAGTGGCAGCAAAGACAAACATCATCACCAAGGCTGGCAGAGGTGCAGGACAAAGAACCCAGCTGTGTCTGGGGAAGAAGTTCTTTGCCCTGTGCACACCCAGCGCTGTCAAAGAGTTGTGTGGCACCACACCCTGTAAACACAGCGCTGCAGGAGTTAGAGCTGCCAGTTTGCAGAGGCACACGGAGGTCAAGATTATTTTTAGATGCCTAAAATTAGTGGCCTTCTTTCCTGAGTCACTGCTTGTTTGGAGGTGGTTTCTGCTAAGAAATGCCCAACACTAAAGGTGTGTTTACCTGCTATATGTGCTGGTTGGGCTTCAGAAGGCAGACATACTGAAAGAAAAGGCAGTATCTGAATCAGTCACATTGTCTTTTAGGACAAGCAGATTACCACCTTAAATTGGCCAAGTGCTGGAGTCCAAGATGTCCCTATTGTCCACAAAGGAAAGTGAGCCATGGTCTGGGCCATGCCATTGCATCTCCTCTTGAAGTGGTGGGGAGGAAGGGTTTGGGTAAGATTCCAAAGTTCATGCCAGAGGCAAGGGGAAGATGCAGTGTAGACTCTTACTGTAAACAGCAGTATCAGGCCTTTGACCTGGGCACTACAACTGCACAAGTTGCACTATCAGATTTCTAAAAGTGCTCGTTTAGGTTTATTTGAGGGTAACCTGTCCTTTTCAAACAACTCCCAGCACCTCAGGGCCACCAGGAGCCTAGGACCATACCCTCCTGGTCTGAAGGACAGTGGGACTAGGTGTTCTGGACCTAACCAGACTGTGACAGCTGCCCTCAGGAACAGAAAATGTGCTCTAAAGTGGCTTGTTTGCCCTTTAGATGAAACTGTGACGTCTGAACAGCACAAATGAGACTCATAAAAGTTTGTCAGTCAAAGCTCTGAGGAAATATGTGTGGTTTTAAGGTGTCAGCAAGGCCTGTCATTGTGTTAGCAGGTGTTGCCTACAACTCCCTTCTCCCTCACAGGCTTCTCCTAAGCTGATTAACTATTTTAAACCAATCTTATCTATCCTATGATTTTAATATTTCATCATAACACCCGGAGTGTCCTTGGCAATTGAAATAGCTCCCAGTCAGAAAAAGATGCTCTCCTGACCCTGGCTTCAGAGGGGATGGAGGGACAGGTGGCAGTGTGAGATGGCTGAAACACTCCACTGGAGTGCTGCAGTGTGGATTTAAATCCATGGAGCACAGCATCTGGGTCTAGAAGTGCTCCTCGTGCTCTCATCTGAGCTGGTCCCAAGCTGAGCTCTTTATGGAGAGAGTGCAATTGCATTTGAGTTTTTGTTACTGACTATTCAGGGTTCTTGAGAAATCTCATGACATCCAGGTCTTAGAGTCAAGAAGATGGTTGTGTAATTCATTCCTTAGCTCCAGGACCTTGTGCCTCCACAAGGGCTCCCAGACTCTGGAAATAAGGCAGGAGTTACAAAGCCATCCATTTGACTCTATCAAGGTCAGAGCATCGAGTCAGCTCCCATTTAGATAACGCAGAAACTCAGAAGCCAAAACACAAGTGGAGTTTAGATGCCCTAGGTTGAGGCAGGATAACAGGCTGAAGTTCTGGATCTAAAAATTCCCCACTTTTGGTGAACTCTGTATTGCATCTGCCCTTGTTAGAGTGGGTGCGCTGCAGAGTGTCCTTCAGCTAGTGCCACAGCACCTCATCATGCCAAAGTCCTCACCTGAGCCCTGTAGCTGAGTATTCATCCTTAGCCTCGTGATGATGGGAGAGTTGCTGCCTGGATCCCACCCAGCTAAGGATGGAGATCCTGGCTGGAGCACATGCCCAAGCTGGGAGGAGAAGCATCTCACACAGGCTTTCATCCAACCTTTCAAAGCAGCAGGGCCAAGGGAGTCATGTGAAACCTAAGCACTGAGTCAGCATTTGAAGGGCATCAGTACTTAAATCACTGGCAGTCATTGTTTAAAGTAAAAAATTAATTGACCTTGCTAATAGCTACCTGATGCACTCCACCAAAAATGTGCTGCTTGCCTTTGCTTTTTTTTGGTGGGCTATGTAACCTTTCCTAGGTAAAAATTTAGGAAGAAAATGTCCACAAATAGCCTAATCCAGCAGAATGAAATGACAATTAATGTACAGTCAGACAGCATGGGGCCTCTGCTTTTAACACAATTATTTTTCTCGTGGCTTAATAAATTCATTACACTGGTGTACTGGAGGCTGAAGAAGCACAATAATGAGGGTTCTTTTGCTATTAAATATGTAAGCATTCAGATCCTTAAAGGGAAATTTTTCCTCCTCTGAGGCTGCTGCATTATTGAAGTAAGGCACCTACAACAATATGTTTCTTTTCAGGTATGATATTTTTGATTTTTTTGCTTCACATATGCCTCACAAAATTAGACTGATTTCTAAAAAAATATAAATGAAATTACCTGGACCTGCAGATCCTGAAGTCCTCTGCAAACAAAAAGGAAGTCTGCTTTGCTGTGCCTCTGTGTGTCAGAAGAGTAGGGCTTTTGCAGGTGTTCACCACACCTTAAAAGAGCGAGGGAGACGCTTGTATCCCTTGTAGAAATGTGCTCCCCATTTTTCAGTACAGGATGATATGTCAAAGGGTTCAGAGGAGAGAGCAGGCAGTTTGGTGAGAAACACCCAAATTACAAAAAATTTAGTCAGCATGAAGTTACAGTCATTATGAAATTCTCACCTTCTCTCCCCTGGCTCTGGCCACTCATTCCCATTAGGCTACCTGCGACACTTCAGGGCTCATGTAGTTGTACCATCAGGGAAAAGATCTGATCTCAGGGGAAAAGAAGAAAAAGTTGCCTGTTGGTGGATCAGTTCTCTGACCTGATTTAGTGCACACTTTTTCGCTTTTATATTCCTCTAGCATGAATCATCTTTTGGTGGCATGGATTTCTCTTCATTAGCCAAAACTACATGGACTTCTTTTCATAGTCAGTGCTCGCATGTCCAGCAAATAACTCTTCCTTTTGTTTTGGAGCAGAATGGGAGTGCCAAGGCAGAGAGGTAGAGTGACATTCTAGGGTTCCCAAGGATCAGCCTGTGCTTCTCAGCCTTGTGCTGGGTATGAGAGCTTGGCTCATTCTTAAGGCACATTATAAAGACTTTGCAGAGTGAGCTCTTTAGAATCTTCCTTGCCCACACAGTATCAGTCCAATGTCATCATGGCTAGGCTTCGCGAACGAAGATTTGAGAGGGGCTCTACCCACGCTTGCTACAAGCACGCTGATGGCTAAAAAGGCCAATGCGAGATAGACAAGTCCGGTTGCAGAACGTACAGCAGAAAGACTCTCCAGGTGATATTGACAAGACGCGATTCTTTCTGCGTTGTCTTTTCTCCTCGA
>NW_020956249.1:4346-7785 GCF_003031625.1 Empidonax traillii
GGTCAATATTGCCAAGGCTGAGGGACTGTTTCAGGCAGTCCTTGTATCTCCTCTTCGGGCCTCCTCTCTTGCGGCAGCCAGTGGCAAGTTCCCCATAGAGCACGATCTTGGGGAGGCGATGGTCCTGCATCCTGGAGACGTGCCCTGCCCAGCGCAGCTGAGTTCTCAGCAGCATGGCCTCAATGCTTGTCCAATGTAACATCTGCAAAAATGATAAAAGCCTCTTGAAACCCAGCTTCTCATGGCTGAGGCACAACCTCAGATACCTCAGTGCTCATTTTAATGTGTTAACTCTGAACAGCTAACGAGCAAGGTGAGGGATGTGCCAGCAGTGGCAGCCAATGGATCCACACAATAACTGTATTTGTGACCCTCATGCTAAGGGTATTTATTCACTCCTGCAGTGCTGGTAAGTGTGCTTCCTCTTTATGATGGTGACAACTTTAAACAGTGTCATCCCTCAGCCACCTTGTTCTTCAAGGACTGATCTCAGTGACAGGTGGAGCACTGGTATTTATCAGAACTTGGCTGGGGCATCATACGCAGTTTGGTCACTACACTTGCAGAAGGAGAAGCTGGAGGTGCTTCAGATGGGAGCAGCACAAATGATTAAGGTCTCGAAGACAAGGTTTGTGGATTCAAAGGACTTGGGGAACATCAGTCTGGGTGACAGGTGACTGCCAGAGAAAGACAAATGTTTGAAACAAGGCAAAAATGCCCTTGGAAAGGAAGGGAATAATCTGCCTCTGGGCCTGGAAAGGGGTTAGAGACTGTGAACATGAACTGCAGCAAAAAAATTTCTGTTAGAAATTATGAAAATCTTTCTCAACCTAAAATAATGAAGCAGAGTGGGATGCCCAAGGCAAGCTGTGAAGTCTTCCCACCACAGCCTTGTTTTTTTTTTTTTTTTTAAGGACAGATTAGAGAAGCACCTGTCAGGATTAGTTTCAATGCTGTCAAACCTGTCTTGGGGCAAGGGATCTGCACAGTGACCTCTTGAATTCCCTTTCAGGCTGATTTTCTCTGATGCTATTAACCTGTGGAACTTTGTCACAGAATGCCATTTCTCCATGTCAAGTGAGATGCAGCCATGGAGTATTTTTGGGTATGCTGTGGCAACTTTGCAGTGCATGGCCGTATTCCAGAGCTGCTCAAAGCAGGAATGCAGAGCCCATGGACACAGCATAAAAACACAAAGCTGGAACGAGAGCCTTTAATTAATGGTGCAGCTTTTGAGAGGGGTGTCCTGCAGTTCCTAAGGACAGCAAATGGTCAAGACCTCAGTTTAAGTGCCTGGTCTTAAAGAGGGAGGGGATGTGTGATTGATTTCTGCAGGGAAACAAGTTACATGTGAATTGTGCATTTCCCCTAAAGCTCAAAGCCATTGCAGGCTCCCAAAGGACCATAAACTGTGTGCCTTGATGATTTACTTCTGTACAAAGAAGACTTGCTCCCTAACAAGACGGTGGAAACTTGTCCACCTCAAATGTGTATCCGAGCAGTCACCAGCAAATGGAGTTTTGCTCAGTAAGCCTTGATCCATGATGTCTGTAACAGCTTTGGAACTCTAAAACCAAATGCATTATCTACCAAATGGCTTTTCTTATTTGGATTACCTGGAAATGCATACTCTTTATTGGGGTCCTGCACTTCATTTGCCATCTCTAGAGTGATAGATCCTGTCTAGGTAATTTGAAAGGAGCATGCCAGAAGTTTTCTCATTGTAAATGCATTAGGAGCTGAGATAAATCTTGGACAAGCCGAGCTCATGGCAAATGAAATATAGTAGGAACAATGCAAAGTTTTCTAGTCCCAAAGAGGCAGTGGAGCTGACTCTTCTATTCAAATACACATGGAGAGATACCCATCTGTACAGGTATACAGAGGAAATGAGATCATTTTAGTTTGGTATTGGAAGACTCCCCAGTGCAAAAATGATCTGGGCTTATGTGCACATTTTTCAAGGGGCACTAACCTGGAAGACAAAAAGGGGACATATCACAACCCTGAACTCGCAAAATGACACCAACTGCTTTCCCTCTATGCTCAGTGATGCACTGCCAACCTTCCTTCATTCTCACCTTGAGAGTCACAGCTGGTCCTGCACGTATAGCTGCTGCTACAGGCTCTGTGTTTCAATAAGCCCCTGCTTCACAGAGCAGCTTTAAAGAGGCCCTGGGTGAGCCTGGGTGTTTTGGGGTACCTCTGAGAATCAAACACAATAAAACTTCCCTTTACATCACTTGTCACACCGCTTAATGTTCCCAAGTGATACGTGCCTCTGCCAAAATAATTCCTGCAGAGTAGGAGAACTAGCCAAGCCCCAGTGGTATTTTCACCAAAGAATTTTCACTAATATTTCTCTGGTTTTGAGGCAGTAAACAAAGCTGTTATGTGGCAAAAAGCTGTGGGAAGAAAGGCCATATTTCCAACCAGTCAAGACTGACATCATCATCATCTCCAGAAATTTCTTCTCTGCAGGGAGCACAGAGCAGCCCCTCTTTAGAAGGTCAACAGGATTACTTAAACTTGGGTGGTTTTACACAGCTGGGCAAATGAATCTGGCAAAATCAAGGTGGCAGAAACCTCTGTAATTGAGACTAGAAGGGATGAGAGGCCAGGGTAACTGTCTGGAGCTACAAACTACTGCTAGCAGACTGATCCCAGTTGACATAGCTGGTCTGATGGTATCTTTTCCAACAAAGATGTCTGCAGGCTCTGTCATCCATTACTCACTTTGGATGGGAGTATATGCCTGACCAAAAGGCTACCCAAACCCAGTTCCTCCTATTTGTACCACACACTGGGAAATAAGACCAGGAAAGCCTTAGGAGCCATTCCTGAACTGCAGCTCTTCCAGTTAGCAAAGGTGATACCAGGGGGCTCATCCTGAAAGGAAATTGCTGGATGCCGGGCAGGGAGCGGGTGCTGTGGGAGGACTGTGCCCGCTGCAGGAGCAGGGTCTGATTGCACATTCCTGAGCCCTGAGTCATGAGGGGCTGCCTGCTGACCCCTAACCCCACTCCAGCTCCAGGCACAATTTTCTGGCCTTGCTTCTGTGGGAGAGTGTCTCCTCAAAGAGGAGTGATGAAAAGCAACCACTGAGGTCTATAAAACACTGCTGCTCTGAGGCGACACTGTGCTGGGGGGATTCTGTTGGAGGAGGTTCACAAAGGGGCTTTTCTCCTTTCCCTCCAGGTTTGGGGGGGTGGAGAGTGGCCCAAAAAGCTTGTTAATATTGCAGGACACGTGAATGGCATGATGCAGCCATGGCAAACATCTGCAGAGCATGCAATGAGAAGTTTCAATCCTCATAGTTCATCAGGGACTAATGAATGATCAATAGAGGATAATTAGCCAGATGCTCTGCTAGCTGCTGGTCTTAGACAGGCAGTTTGGTATTTTGGAGGCTGCTACAAGCCCAAGAACACGTCACTGA
>NW_020956249.1:7802-45195 GCF_003031625.1 Empidonax traillii
CCTCCAGGTTTGGGGGGGTGGAGAGTGGCCCAAAAAGCTTGTTAATATTGCAGGACACATGAATGGCATGATGCAGCCATGGCAAACATCTGCAGAGCATGCAATGAGAAGTTTCAATCCTCATAGTTCATCAGGGACTAATGAATGATCAATAGAGGATAATTAGCCAGATGCTCTGCTAGCTGCTGGTCTTAGACAGGCAGTTTGGTATTTTGGAGGCTGCTACAAGCCCAAGAACACGTCACTGAAATTTCTAGCAAAAGTTTCTATAGGTAGAAAATGAGTTGCAGTGTTGACAGTAGCTTCATATCAGCTCAGTCCATAGGTCTGATGTGACTGCTGGTTGCAGAGAGAGAGTACACACATGAAAGGAGTTTCCAGCCTCAACAAGGTGATGCAGGAAAGGCCAAGACCCAATTCCTGGCTGCAAATCTTGGGCCTGTTTTTTGGTATCCTTCACCTAAGCTAAATGTTGTGACCTCCCCTGCAAAGTGAAATCCATCAGGAGGGGCTCACCTTAAAAGTTGTGTACATCGAGCTGTGTGGGGTTTGCTTGCAGTCAGCGGACAGACCCAGACTTCCCAGGGATGATATAGGGTTTAGAGCACCCAGAGCCTTGTCCCACCACACCACTAATCACAGCAGATGCTACAGCAAAGCAACACATAAGGACAGGAGGGGAGGGATGCATTTCCCCTAAATCTTGATCCATCTGAACCAGGAACAACAAATTCCCTTTCTGGTTCTTACACAGAAAAAGATACTTCTAGAATTTGGTTCATTTTCAAATACAAATGTAAAATGGGAGAAACAAATTGCTCTCCCAGAGCCCTGCAGCTGACCCCAGGGAGCAGAACAGGCCCGTAAAACCATTCTGTATTTTCCTATCTCTCGTCTGAAAAACTCCTTGTTTTGGCTATTTTTATTAAAATTAACAAATAAACAAGCAAATCAACCAAACGAAAACACATTCCCCCCTACCAAAAAAAAAACAAAAAAAAAAAAAAAAAAAAAAAAAAAAAAAAAAAAAAAAAAAAAAAAAAAAAAAAAAAAAAAAAAAAAAAAAAAAAAAAAAAAAAAGGAAAGAAGGAAAAAAAAATACAACAAAACTCTTTTCTCTTTTTCATTCTTGTTTAAAGAAGTAGTAATGGAAGTAAAGAGAGCTGAAAATTACCAGATTGGCTGTCCTGCTTCAGGTATATGAGTAGTTAGTCTTGTATAAAAGGAGCAGATGTTGTTTATTTCCAAATGACTCTGACTGGGCTTGGGTGCAAATATAACATTGTGAAGCAGTGGTGACAGGGAGGTGATATCAGCAGGGCTGTGTATGTGCAGGACAGTTAGATACCTGCTAAAAATGCTCCAGCAGCCTGCAATCCCAACTGACAGGTTAATGAATTGGAGTAAAAAAGAAGAAAATGTAGGCTGTGTTTTTCCAAAGAAGGGGAGCTTTAGTCTTCATCCTTCCCTTACTGGCCTAAAAGGTTATAATTGTCTCAGAAGACGAGCAAACCATATTCCAGATGTCCAAAGTATTTTAAAAAGGATGTTTATTAATGACCTGGGGACTGAAGATAAACAGACTGCACAAAAATTAGCCCCGAAATACAATGGTGTAGTTAACCTCTGCATGCCAGAGGTCTGGGTATCCTGGGGAGCAGGCAGACAGGGGTGCACAGGCTTTGGAGTCAGTTTTAGGGGCCTATAAGTAGAGCTTCTACTTATAGGTGGTAAAAAATTGCAGTGCTGCAGAGGATGAATGCAGATCTGCTGGAGAAGTGTCTTCTGCTATTGTCTGCTTACATGATCAATTATATCAAGAGAAAATTCTGGCCTCATCGCTCATGTCAAAAGGAGCAGCCAATCCATCTTCGTGTAGCAAACACTGCCACTAGAACAAAGGGAGGTTTTACCAGTCCTTCCTTTTGGACACCCATAATTTATAAACCAGCAGCAATATTTTTGCTGGAACAACACCCATGTGAAAGCAGCAACCGCAATAAAAGAAATCCTCTTTACTTAGCTTCACATCCCCCCATCTAGCACATAAAACCTCCCTGGTCAAGATCAATAATACACGTTCAGAGCAGGCTGAGATCCAGCCTCCCCCTTCCGCAGACACATATTCCCGTAGGGAAAGGCCGAAAGACTCGAATTCCACTTCTGAACTATATTGCACACCCTGAAACCCAGTGAGTCTGGGCTCCGTGATAACCACAGAGGAGAGATACTCGTGTCAAGGACACACTGCTAAATGCCCTTCCTGCCAGCCCAGATTAAGCGGTGTCAGCCCCAGCTGATTACACATATCACAGGTCTGTGCAGGAAAAGCCCAGCAACATCCACCTGCCCTCTTGGGGTGGATTTGCTCCATCTGTTCAATGGCTCAGATGGTGCCCAATGTCCAGGGACGGAGCAGTAAATTGCCTCTACTTAAAAAATTGCCTCTGCCTCAAGAAGGTTTATGTAAATAAACAAATAAACTCACATATAATCTATTAAAATATATAATATTACAAACATGTAATTTAAAAATAAAAACATTAATGTAACATAAATAAAGCTTAAATAAACTCACAACCACAAAGCAGTGAGTTTAAAACACACTGATAGCCAGGTGTTGTCCTTCACTGGGATGCTACAGCTGAGTGATTGCTGGGATAGGGCAATTAGCTAGGCATGGATGAAACTCCCAGTTGGCTCCCCCTGCTTTGATGTGCCTGGCTTTAGTCAAAGTCTGCACTGCTCTGGGGTATGTGAAAGGCACTCTGATGTGTGAGGGCTCAGGACTGGAAACAAGCCCCTTCTATCAACTCTGAGACGCTCCCATACTAGCCAAGCTCCCTGTATCTCCCTAGTTCCAGCCTATATCTCCTGCCAGCCTCAGTCCCAACAGCTAATCTGCTCATTTGTTCTATTTTCCTGCATTGGCCTTTGACATCTCGCTTTCTTATCCATTACTCACACTCAGCAACTGATATTTTGGATGTGTGGATCAGGGTTGGAGAGACTCCTTGCTTGACCTTGCCTAGGCCACTGAATTTCTTTGTATCAGTTTGTAAGATGAAAAATTGAGTCATAATCCCTGTGCCAAACTGTGCATCATCTACTTAGGCTTCAGGGCAGGTCCTTAAATCTCTCTAGTACCTAACCTGAGAACACAGTTTCCAAGTAACATGGAAGACCTGGGCCAAAGCTCTTTTCTTACTGCGTATGGATGTACAAATCTCTGGGGTATGTACAAAACTTTGTGAACCTTGGTCTTAGCTGAGACTTATGCCAGGAATTAATAATGGTTGTGCAAACCAGGAATCTCATGGAGATGTGTCAAAACATTAATCCTGCCCACCCACAAGCAACTTCTCTGGCTTATTCCCATGTTCCCCTTTTAGAAAAGGGTTAAAATGACCTTTATGTTTCAGACATGTTGAAAGTAAGATCTAGGACTTTTCAATATATGTAAAAAAAATAAAGTTCAGGCAAAAATAAACTGAGGAAAATGCTTGGCACATGGCAAAGTACACTGGAATGACCCACTTGGGAAAACTGCATATCTGACCTCTTCAAAAACGTATGAGAAATACTTCCCTGACTCATCAGCTCTTTGTCTCATTTACCTGCTGTGTGCAGCCTTCCCAGGCTAACAGGAGTCAGCTGGAATTCGGCTGCATTTGCAAAGCTGCTGCTGACGACTAACCTAATAACTCATCATTTCTGCCAGTACCTTTATCTCATCCAGGAGAAAAAATTTCACATTTAGCTGGAGTAAGGGCCTGTTGATTCAGAAGAGCCGAGTTTACCCAGCCTGTTTGTGCACTGCCAGTGGAAGGTCCCCTCAGCAAACATGCCACAGTGTCTGCAGTCTGCTCCGTGTTTACCCAGCCCATTTCTAGGGCTCTCCCCAGAGGAAGCACCAGGCATTATCATCAGTTGACACTAGTTAACTCTTCTGCTTAATGCATCCCCACAAGAGATATTGCAAACACACACATATCAGCTGGCATTAGGCTGGAAAATAACTCGTGCCCCCATTACAAGCCATGTCCAGCTGCATTCATGCTTTACTGTGGTTACTACCTTGAGGTCAAAAGTTGAAATAAAAAAGCCTTAGTACTGTATTTATAATGTTCTTATTGGCAATGAGCTAAGCTGGCTGGATCATTGAACTAATCCTTATATTCACTGAGTGGAAACTCCAAAATGTTGACAAAGTGCTGCTATTTAATCTCCAGGAATGCTTTTTGTTCTAAACCAGAGGCGTCTAAGACATTACAAATGATACCAAGAGGCTTTGAGTTTATCACAGTATCCTGATGTTTGGAAGAGAGAAGATCCAAAGTGGAGCTATTTGAAAATTTTTCACCTTCTGGTTTTTAACCATTGCCTATCACCTTTTTGAAATAGAAGCTTTAATGGAAGTATTAGTGTTGGTTAAATACAGATTTGTAGCTCCACAGTAGGCTCAGTAGTCAGTCAATCCTGAATGAATGCACTGTTCAGTCAGAAAATTAGCTATTGGATTCAGATTTCTGTTTCTGTTATTCAGAGCAAAGATTACCCTGGAAATGCCATGGTTCAAGCAAGTGTTTCACTAACTACTAGCACAGGCTGTTTTGATCTGCCTTTCTTTTTTAAAATCCCACTGCCCAGGAAGGTGGCTTGGTGGGCTCCTCTCACAGGGCTGTCTTCTCCTCCTGTCTGGGCAGTGCTGAAGAGGATGGATGAAGAAGCAGGCCTAAGTACTGAAGCAGCAGAGGAGCAGCCTGGAGTGAGTCCACCCCATCTTCAGGGAAAGAATTTGCTTGGTTCATCAGTGGCTACCAACATCATCCCCCAGTTCAGGCCATCAAGCAATCTGCCATGGGATAGTTACCATTTCCTTGTGGTCAGAGCCCAGTGGAGGTACCACTGCATAGTGCAGCGACCACCATCCTTTCCAGGTTCACGAACAACGTGCTTCTGATGGGATACACCATCCTAGTAGTGCTATGGCAAACAGTGTTTTGGGGATTCTGATCAAGGGCTGAGGTGTCAAGAGGGATCAGTTCTCAGACAAACTCACTGTGCCATCACCCAAGGAAGCACTCAAGCGCCTGGCCAAGAGCACAAGCTCCCTTATACGAAGGAAGCCCCAGATGCATGCCCACTCTGTCCCTGGCTTTGCTGAAACCAGCCAGAACAATTCAAATTTGGGGATTTTAAGTTCCTTGTGGGCTTCCATTTTCTTTCTCATACTCAGTGTTGTGTGAAAATGGGTATCATTGTTTTGAGGAGGCTGCAAAACTGCCACTGGGGACCTGGTTGTCCTTGGAAACAGATTACGATCTCAACGTTTCCAAATGAACACAAAATATCTGGAAACTGAACTGAATTTGTGGGACAGAAAGAAAAGCCACTAGCCCTGTGCTTTAAAGCTGCCAAGGAAGATTCAGTTTTATGAGGAAGTTAAGGAAAAAGCCTTTCTGATGAAACAAAAAAACCTAGCCAAGAACATTTGCAAAATCCCCAAAAGAATATGAGCTGCTTTGTAATTAAGTTCCTTCTGGATGCTTAAAGATGTGCAAAGTGAGAGGGTCCCTGGCATGACACTAGCAACGCATTTTGTTTGGCAAAATGCCACCTTCAGTGTATTTCAGCTCATAAGTGATTATTTTCCCTGCAGGCATCTTTGAGCCTTGATGTAGCAACCTCGGGCACACAGAAAAGGGGGCACCTTTCCGCGGAGCAGATTAGCAGCAGTTAGGAAGGAAATACAATGAGTTCGTTGAACAAATATTTTCAGCTCATGGCTGCTTTCTGGAACCTAAACAGTCCTCTGGAAGGGGAGCACAGCAAGGCTGGCTGTGTTTACAATCCAGATTTAAATATACTGACAGACTGCCAGGTTTGGAGCTGTGTATCAGGCAAAGGTCAGCGAAAGCTCAAACTCCCTCTGACAGGTTATTTTGTGCTTAAATAAATTCAGATAAATCGTACAATGAGTTTATCTGTAGCTTTCAAAAGACTGACGTGCACTATAGCAAGGTTGCAGGCTGTCAGCCAGCTGGTATAGGTGGTGGTCAGCACAGCTCAGGACAGAGCTGTCTTATCCGAGTGCAAGTACCTGTAATGAGTATCTTTCCCAAAGAGAGGAAGGCTCACGATAAGGAAAAGTACTGGAATATAGATGATATTATTTACACTTGTAACATAAGGCCTGCCAGTACTTCCAAGCTGTGTCCAAAGGAGCCCAAATATGGCCATATTTTCTCAGATTGTTTTCTATCAGTGTCTGGTGGAGCCTGCAGAGGAAATGGTGCTCTGCTCAGCCTATGCATATGGTGATCAGACCCATTCAGCCCCACAACCCCACGGCTGCTCCTGCAGAGCACTGAGGCACTCTGACTCTTCAAAGCCCGTGCACAGAGTGTGGCTGCACAGCTCAGCCATTTTCATGCTTTTCACTCAAAAAATGAAAGGACTCAGTGCACCAAACCTACTCCCTGATAATGGTGTGCACTTTCAGTGGCACCAAAGAGACCAGGGGTCAGTTTGGAGCGGTTTATGGTTTGGCCAACAACCACCTAGAGACCCCCCTCCACCAAACACACACACACATGCAAGGAGCAAATCAGGTTTATAAGGAATTTGTTAAATTATGGTTCTGCATTATCAGGCTTATTAATTGAGATGACTACTCCAGTATAGCAAATGATAACATTAATTATTCATCTTTTCACTCCCTCCTCTCTGCTTTTTCCATTTCAACCTGTTTCTTTCTTTGTCTCCTCAATTGCTTCAATATCAGCAACATAATCTTCCCCCTGTTTTGCAATCCTTTGTAATTACAGTTTTTCCAGTGTGACCCCATGAAAATCCTTGCACTGTGAGCAAAAGGGGTCAGTGATAACAGGGTTATATATTAAGCAGAGACAAAATCTTCATTTACTTCTGTCTTAAGAAAGACACTCATCAGAAGATAGGCAGACATCAGAACTGTTATTTATCAGAAATTCCCTTCTGTTTAAGGGAAGCAATGATGAAGTAGTAGGAGTAAACTGGAGAAAAACCCAGCAAGGATCGCACAACATTTGTTGCAGTAGAAGGCAGTGAGTTATGTCAGTGATGTTCGGCTCACTCATTTTTAATATCTACTCACTGATTTACAGAATTAATTTATACTGCCATTAATCAGGAATAAGCTGCTGCTCTACGATTACATGACAAGATTACTATTTCTCCTGGGAATCAACAGCTACCTCTGCCTGCCCTGCAGAATAAACCTTGGTAAAATACCTGGGAATCTGGTCTGGAAGAGCAGATGCAATATCCAGCAGCACTGACCCAGCACTTTGAATCATAGAACATTAGAATCTTTAAGTTTGGTAAAAGCCTTCTAAGATCGTCAAGTCCAACCATTAATCCAGCACCATGTTTACCACTAACCCATATCCCCAAGTGCCACATCCATGCACACGCCTTTTGAACACTTCCAGGGATGGTGATGTCACCACTTCCCTGGGCAGCATGTTTCAAGGCTTAACTGCTCCTCCAGTGATGAAATTTTTCCTGATATCTAATCTAAACCTCTCCTAGCCCAACTTGAGGACATTTCCTCTCATCCTGTCAAACTTGGTTCAGACACGAATCTTCCCATACAGAGAGAGAGTCCTGTTGGGACAGGAAATGAACCCCTACACCTCCTTGGGCATTACTTCCCCTCAGGAGGCACGTCCTGCTTTTTCCCAAACCCCAACAACGGCAAAGCAACTGCATTCCTCAAACTCATCTGCTTTTCCAGGCACTGGCAGGGTTAGCTGCAATGAAGGCTGTTTCTCTTTGGAAGACATGCTTTAGTGTGAGTGGTTGTGGTGTGTATTTTCACCATCCCTGATAGCTCTCATCGGGTTCAGCACAGGCATGTGCTTCTCAACACCAGAAAATTACCTGGAAAAAGCCCAGCCTGCTGAGAAAGGTGTGAAAAAATTAATCCTTTTCCTCTAATGGATTCAGAAAATGGCTTGAAGCTGTGGGATTGAAGAGGGGTGACCAAACAGTCCTGGCCTTGCCCATGAGCAGTCAGGGTGGCTCAGAGACAATCAGCCTTTCAGAGGGGGAATCAGCCATCTTTTACAATGGCTGCCTTGGGCACTTTTATCTGATATCCAAGTCCAGTCACATTTCCCACTGGGACAGAGAAACCACCCCACAATGCTTCTAACAATTACAGCTTTTTTCACATGTTGACATTTTGAAACAATAGAGTTGGAAAACTGGGAGGGAATGTTCTTCCGAAGGTGAAATGTAAGACTGGCTAATCCAAACATAGGCCCCTATCATGAGGCTTTTTTAATGACATAGCACTGTTCCTTTAAGTCAAACATGTTTCAGTTCACAGCACTAATAACAAATTGTATTGATGTTTAAAACTGTACCAGTCAGTGTAATTACTCCGTCATCCCTTGTGGCTAAGTCCTCCTCCTGACTCTTCATGAGCCATCCATAAATACAAAATGATTTATCCAAGTACCACCATGTTGTAAACTTGGTCACGTGGAACTGTTGATGAGGGACATCCATAAAGTTTAATTATGCCATTGATTCTTGCTAAAATATTAACTTGAAGCTGGCTATAGGGTACTCCAATCACTTGAAATCAAATGAAAGTATAAAATGTCCTGTACTTTAAAGATGTGCAGCATGTACTTTTCAGGTAGTGACCTACAGGGAAAATCTTTCATTGCCTGCTATAAAGATAACCACTTGTATTAGGATTTAATGTGAAGAGTTATAAAAATCAGAGCCAGAAAGGATCTATTAATTCACCTCCTGTTTCTCTGCCAACATAAGTTAGTTCCAAAAAAATGTATTATTGAGTGTTATTGGTATAGCAAAGCTTTCAAAAGGGCCGACTAATGGGAATTCCGTAACTCTCTTTGGACAATGTCCCTCAGGCTAATAGACCTTGGCTTTGGAAAAAGCAGTTCTGACATTTAATCTGCAGCTTCTCTTTTTCGGTTTCACCTCATTGCTTCCAGCTGTACCTGCTTGAATCAGCTTGAATTTTGGCTCTCCAACGCAGGTGTTACACAATCTCCAACACAGAGCCTTTCTGCTGTTCTCTGAACAACCTGGATGCTTGGATCAGTTTTTCAAAGCAGGCTTAGGAATTCAGCCACAGCTGTAATGGAGAAGACCAGGAACAGACTAGAAGATTCAGCCTTATAATTTTTCACTTATTTTTGTGGGAGCCATACAGTTGCCACCAAAATTAACTTTGAAAACCTCAGCCATTGTGGCTCTTCCTGTCATTCCACAGAGTGGACATCCCTCCCAGCCTCCAACTTGATTTTCCTGAGTTTTTTTGACTCCCCTCCAATGTTTAATTATTTCTTCAACATCATCAATTCAATGACTAGGTCAGCTTCCAAATTACTTAATTTTGACTCTGAATGTACTGTGTAGTGTGCATAAGTACTTGTATGCACAGACATATATGTAGACAAATCCATACATGTACCAGCACAAACCCATGGGGTTGGTCTTATCTGCATCTATAAGCATGTTAAATTTCTTTGGACTGACATTTTATGGGGAGATCTCGTTAATTCCACAAAATGACTGTTTGTTTTTGGTTTTTTTTCCCCCTCTGCAGAGTATAGCACACACTCAACAGGGTATGATGAAGTACCAAAATAGTAAGCCAACAACACTGAAATGGTGATATTTCTGCCTGTTTTGCTTCTGAAAAAGCCCCACAAAGCCAGACTGGCCATTGCTCCTTGAAGAAGACCCGCTTTTCTTCTGATTAGTTGCTTTCTTTTAATGTTAGTTTGCCTTCATCTGTAGGCTGTTTTGGAAGAGACATGACTATCCTGACACTGAAAGAAACAGATTGGTTGGAGGAACCCACAGAGATGACGAGCAACACTCAAATGCTGACTCAGATCTCACCTGATCCTGGGGGATGAGCTTTGTCTTTCAGTACAGATGACTCTGTTACTTTGGAAAGCAGCAGAATAGTCATAAAGAGCTAAAAAATCTCTAACAAATCAGGATTTTTTTTTTTTTTTTTTTGGCTCAGAAGTTCACTTTCCTGCACCAAAACAGTAATACTTTAAATTGCAAATTTGTGTTCCTCTATCAACTACGAGAGGAGTGCCCAGCTTCAAGGTAATGAGTCGTGTGGAGTGAAGTAACCTCCAGAAGTGGTTCAAAGCAACCTGAACTCAGAGTTGAGCTTGTCCATCTGAATACACAATTAATTTTTCAGGTAGTCACAAATAAGGTCGTAAGCTGTCATTTCTAATTACTCTCTCATAGTACCATCTGAGTTTGGTCACATGTGTTCAGTGATGAACTGCATCTGGACAGCCAGCCAGTAGTGGCTCAGAGATGAAAAGCACCTCTTCCCTCTGATGCAGCAACATGATCAACAGAGGTAAGTGCCACAGCAAGCAACAAGACAAAAAATGGGAATTTGGTGCTCCTGAAGATTTACTGGGTGTGACATGTATATGAAACTCAGCTCTAATAATCTTGCTATAGACTGAAACAGCACATCCATGCTGTTGGGAGATTCCAATACTGCAGTAAAACATCACAGATATAATTCTGTTCTGTTTAGGCTTGTATTCTTGAGTTTCACCTCAAGACCTTCACACTGCTTCTGCAATGATTTCCAGCGACCAGGGAGGATGCACTGCAAACATGAACTGTTTGAGTAAGTCCTCAGCAGCTTCTGCTTTAATGACTTATTCATGAAAATAAATTGGCAGATGATAGGCCCCCATCTCTGGAACAGAAAGGTTGCAACATTAATTAAACTTTTTAATTGGCATGGCCATCTCCTCCCACCCAGAGCAGACACTGAACAAACATAGGATGCCACTGCATCTTTCTTATGTAGAGACATGAAGCCATTTCAGAAAATCAATGACAATGATTAAGAGAGCTCTCATCCCTTGCTCCTACCTACATTTTACTTTCCACACCAAGTGTATTGACTAAATGTCTCCTCCTAGGAGGTTATGTATACAGGCTTTCAACAGACAGCACCAGCAAAGTTTCTTTTTAAAGGCAGGCAATATTGCTCAAATTCCTAGCAATCACCTTCCTCTCCTTTTGCAGTACAAGTTCTGTGGGGTCTGGGCATTGTACAAGCCTAGCAAGAGGTATTCTCAGAGATCTTCAGAGATCCTCTGGTCTCTTAGGCAGACAAAAAGTGGTCAGGGATGAAGAAGTGATGGAAACTTTTCCTGCACGGAGAGCCAGGCAGTGGGAGAGGGCATATGACTCCTGGTTGAAGATGGAAACCCTGTGGTGGAGTCTCCCCTCATTATCCTGTAAGCAGAAAACTTCCTTCTTTGGGAAGTCAGGCTATCTACTGGGCCATCCCACAGCTCAGCCAGTTCAGTGTTTGGGAGGCTTTTGCTGCAGTGTCTGAAAAGCAGCCGTAAGAAAACTCCATCCAAATGTGTCAGACTCTTAAGAATTATTGAAGGCTTGTTGGCCCATCCTTCCTGTCTACTCCAGCTGCTCTGCATTGTCCCAGTGATGTTCAGATCTGGCCTTGAGTCTCAGCATGATACAAAGCAGATGGAGCTCAGTGGTGAGTCTGGTTCCCAATACCCCATCGCTACAGAGCAACCTTCTTGAAGAGCATTTTCCTTTTTTGCTTTAAATCACTAGTTGACACAGACTAGGAGCTTTTACCACCAGCAACAGTGCTTTGTGCATTACTGCCACATTACTCAAACATACTCTTTTAACATCTTAAAAAAGTTTTATTTATTCATCAAAGTTTTATAGATAATTTTCCCCCTAAAAGCCTAGGGAAAGGCATCACAAGCATTACTGGTGAAATATGCTCCAGCAAGTGGCAGAACATGCCTACATCTCGTTTTCTTACATGGGTTTGAATCTATATCAGGTCAAGTTAACGAGACCTTCACCTCCTCTCTTCATCACTCCAGTGAACACAGAACACTGTAGTTGAGTCTTCTTACATGCAGGGTTCAGAAACCTGATGAGCTTATGACGGCTCCAGGGTTGCTGCACACCAGCTGAGCCACATGATCGTGTTACTGTAACCCAGGTGTACCTTCCCAGCCTACTCAGGGCCATCTTCAGTCTGGTTTAGAATGTCTCCAAAGACTGAGGCTCCACAACTTCTCTGGGCAACAAATTGTGGCAGCAAAGCAAAACTTGCTTTAATTCAAGGTGTGTGGTGACTGCGGTCCCTTCCACACATGTGGACAGCACAATGACTGCCTCTCTGTTGTTCTCCAGCGAAGGGGACAACTTCTTCTGTGATGTAGGCACACTGCTGAAGTAATCTGCTCAACATATACGAAAGCTCTCATCCCCAGAGTCACCAATGTATTTAGGAGCCTTTATGCTTTTGAAATCCATCATGCCTAGAAGACCTTCACAGCTGTGGAGCCTGTTTGTAAAGTTCCCATCATTGTAGCCTGAACTTCCTATGTTCTTAAGCACATTTTTCCTTACAGTGGCCCAGGACATAGCAAAAAAATATTTGAATTGTCTGTCCCTATCTGAGACACAGCAGGGACAGGGACAACAACGTGCTTCACCTGATCCCCAGACCTGAAACATTGGTTTGTTTTCCCTCCCTACTCCAGTATCATGTGGTACAAATTGGTAGCTTTAATGAAAGGGAAATTAGCACATGCACATGGCTTCAAACTACAAATATTAGAAATGGATTCAAGCTCTTGGATCCAAATATGCAAACTCTGCAGCTGATGCCTAAGAGATGGAAGGGAGTTGTAAATTGTGTCTCAAGAGACATCTCAGAGCTACTGACACTCGTAGTGGAGGATTTGAATGGTGCTGCTGATTATGTCATCAGGTCAGGACTAAATAACAGATAAAGATTAAACTATGCAAAGTTATGACTGTTGCATATGGGGGCTGAATGACTTGGCCAAAAGGCACGTGTCTGAAAAAGCCCTGAAACAGAGCAGCTGCTGTATTTCTGCCTTTCCTCCTCCTCTTCCTCCTCCACAACAGTTGGGGCTTCTCAACTGCTCCCCAAATCCCTGAGAGACATCTCCCACTGTGAGAGCACAGGAGGTACTGCAGGGCAAAATAATTCAGCTTTGCTGCCTTTTGACATGTAAAGACCCTTCTCCCACTTCTCTCACCACAAGGATATTTAGTTCCTATCCAGCTGCAGGCTTTGTGTGCTGCATACATACAGAATGATAGAATCAGAGAATAGTTTGGGTTGAAAGGGACTTTTTAACTCCTTTGCAATGAGCGGGGATGTCTTATGTCATGGAAACACTGAGGGTGGGTGCAACACCTCTGGGCTTCGTTACAGAGAGGATATGTCCATGGATGCACCCATAGAGGCTGGATGAGTTAGAGTTTGATTGTGTTGGACAACAGTTAAATGCAGTCCTGTTCAGACAAGGTCTGGGGACAGCTGAGCTCTGATGGATAGGAATTTGGACTACTCTGCAACGGAGACTTCTCTTTAGCAAATGTAGGGCTCCCACCACAGATCTCCTTTTCTTAATTAGTTTTTGCACAACTGCTTACAAGTAGCCCAGAAACCTTCCACGATCTGTAGACCACAGGTCAGTGGGGTTAGTCTCTGCTGTCACAAGCCACCACGTCAGACATATTTCCAGGCATGTAGCCCTTACCTCCCAAACCAAGTTTCACTCTTGCCTCCAGTGCTCCTCCTGCACAATTGCATCTGAAGCACTCTCCTCCAGAGATTAAAAACTACTTTTAATTTCAAGCCCAAATTTACCTGTGGCTGACTGACATACATTTGCACTGGTGCCAAGAGTTGCCCATAGCTTACATGTTTTTTTTTTTTTTATTTCTCTGGTGTTTATCTCCTTGATGTATTAATAGACAGCACAAGCAAATTGCTTCTTAGCTTTTGTTTTGTCACACTGAACAGGCCAAATTCATTCAATTCCTTCTCACTGGACATGTTTGCTGTTCCCTTCAACATTTCTTCTTCACATGCCAAATACCTGGGACTCTGGGCTAGGGGAGGCCATGATTAAACACTTTCTTATTTTCAGAAAAGGTTGTAAAGGAGCAAAAGGATGCCTTCAGAAGCCTCTCTCCTGATGTGAGCTGTGGCTGTGTTTACTGCCTCGTACAAGAGCACTGCAGAGACGCTCACATTTAGTGTTTGATCAGCACACTCTATTTTACAACAAAATACTGCAATTTCTTAGGCCACATTTCTTAGCCGGTACAGTGAGCCAGGGCCTGGCGGTGTGGCATGGCTCGCATCCATGACTCTCCTAATCTCCAAACCAGAGTGACCTCATCCCAACAGCATTTTGGAAGCAGTCCCTGGCCAGAGCTAATCCCCAAACCATGCCTGGGCATTGTCTAGCAGGAAGTTGGTTGGCCCTGCTCAAACAGTGCCAGGAAGCACATGAACATTTATCCTCCACGATGGTCACAGGACAGTTCATAAACCTGCCCTGGCTCAATTTAATTAATTAGTGCAGAGGGAGCCTCAGTGCATGATGGGGACTTTGAACTCTTCGCTCCAGGTCAGTTGTTCCAGGTCCCAAACCCAGCATGTTTTTCCTTTATACTATTCCCAAATCACCAATGCCTCTCAACTGTGTATTGTCTGCAAATATCATTAGTTTTTTCTTACTTTTTGTTCCAGAAGAAAACTATCTAAAACTGGCTCCAAGGAATTTCACCCATTATGTCCCTCTGCTCCTATCATTTTCCTTTCAGAAGAACCTGTTGTGTTTGTTCCTGGCTGTTTCCTGACAGACCTTCAGCTCAAACACCAGTCCCTGCTTCTTCCAACACAAACAATAATTTCCCATGTGGCTCTTTTATCAAAAGTGTTGCTGAAGTCCAGACAGATTAGATCTAAACCATTTCCCTTGTCTAAAAAAGCCCACAGAGAACTTTGTTTGCTCTTTTTTTTTTTTTCTTTTTTTATCAAGTCAGTCTGATTCAAGTGACCTTGGTAAATCCTGGATTTATTTTTATCGGATTTTGTCCTTTACTTACAAGTCTTCAGTCCCTCCTTCAAAATTAGTTTACATATTAACATCCAAACAACATATCCATCCTTTT
The DNA here is from genome assembly GCF_003031625.1 of Empidonax traillii. Lineage (NCBI taxonomy): Eukaryota > Metazoa > Chordata > Aves > Passeriformes > Tyrannidae > Empidonax > Empidonax traillii. The sequence goes on from NW_020956249.1 coordinate 22,884, forward strand.
TTCTCTGAATTCATGTGAATTCAGTCCCCAGCCAGTCTATGTCACTTACATATCTCAGCCTCAGGAAGCCTGAAATTCTCCCTGCTGCATGAGCACCCTCAAGAAAAGGGGTTATTTTATGAAGTCTAGAGGGGGCAGAAAGACAAGTCAAAGCTGGGGCTAAATCAGGCCTATTGGTGCCAAAGCTGCTCCTTACCTCTGTGGAAAAGCCCCAAATTTCAATGGGAGCAAATGAGCTGTGGAACACTCCCTTGTTCCATGTGCTCATGTGGCATGGCAGTGCACATGCAAAACAGCAAGCACATGGCACAAGTGTTCCCCACTCACCATGACTTTACCTTTACCCTGCTCATGTGAGTCTACAGGACCACAATACAGTGTGGGAACACTCAGCCCCACTTGTATTGAGCTAAAAGGTCCAGTTGAGGCAGAAAAAAATCACTTGTGGGCTAATCCCCTTTGTATTTAACGTTTAGGCAAATGCCTCCTTGTTTCTCCATGGGAGGTTTGCGTCATATCCTGAATGCTCAGCTGCTGTGCCTGCCTTGCTGACCAGTCTGGCCATGCTTTGCAGTCCCAATCCACACACATCCCCCCCATCCCAGACACCAACAGGTTGGCAAAGACGGGTGTGTGAGCATGTGCAGGGCCAGCACTGACTCTACTTAGCAAAAGGCAGGAAAAAGGACAGTGCCAGCTAATTTGATATGAGTTTTCTGGGAGACTCATCTGGAAGTAGCCTGTTTGGTCAGGACCTGTGTTGCCTTTTGAAGGGATTTGGTTGCTATACCTGGGGGCTCTGTGAAGTGCTGCAAAGGCTCCTGCTTGATTTATTTCAAGTTGTCTTTACTCAGGTTTCACCTCCTTTGCTGGTAAACCTGTCCCTCAACCACCACCATTCCATAGCCTTTTTTGTGTACATACATTAAAAAAAAAATATATATATATATGTAGATATGCACACATATATATTTATGTGTATAAAATATATTTATTTCAAGCAGTCCCCTGTCTCCGTTTCCGCCCAGCCAAATACACACACAACAGCAATGCAAAAATCCCAGCAGCTGCAGACAAGCTCCTTCCCCACAGTCTCCATCAGGCTCCGATCCAAAAGTCTGCTGGTCTTAATCTGGGACAAAGGAGCTCTTTCCCTATTTAGCGGGAGGGTAGCTATGGCAACATGGCACAAAGACATCTCAATAGCTGGCTAAGGCCAGCAGACAGGTCTAGCAGACAGACACTGTTCGCTGGTACTTTAACTTTGCTTTTCTTTGACAAAGGGGATGTTTATTACCAAAAACTGGGCCCCTGGCTCAGAATGTCCAGTAGCTGGAAGTGAAAGCAAGCACTGCAATCCCCTCGACAAATGGGACATTTCAGGGGATGTCCGTGAATAGGTCTTGCAGTGGGTAATGAAAGAAGCAGTGGAGAGGGAGGGGAGGAAATGAATGAGCCGAGATTGCAGCAGCTAAAGGGAAGCTCGATGCAGGAGACAAGGAAAGGGCATTCTGAGTTATGGTTTGTCTGTCTGGGAAAGTTGCACTGATACAGCTTTCCTTTTTGTCTCAGATGAGCTGCCTTGTGGCCACACACAAGCTGTCTCACATGCTTTCCTCCTGCCTTTCAACGGAAATGCTGCGTTTATTTATTTATTTATTTATTTATTTATTTATTTATTTATTTATTTTGTGTGTGTGCAAGGGCTGTTTCCCTCCTTTGTGCTGTAAACACGAGGGTGTAGCTACAGCAAATCACTCTGTCCGGTACCTACCAGCCTGCATGTATGGCCCTCACAGGCCTTTACATTTAGTAAAGCTTTTGGGACAAAATGCCTATGAACCCCTCACATGTAACACTGTACAAGGAAGGTCTTCTAGGGAACACCAGCACTGTCACGAAGTAGCTGCCTTTTTGTGTCCCCACATAAAGCTCCACTTGTGCACTAGCCCCCCATGACATTTTATCTTCTCTCCTATTTTTAACTTCTGCAGCATTTCGGGGGATGATCCTGGCAAAATTAGACACTGTTTTGACATCTGGGCAGCGGTAGCACAAAATGCACTAGACCACTCTCTGCTCTTGCCATAGCTCTGGCTGGAGTGATCCCAAACACACCAGTCTGGAAGACCAAAGGCAAAGGGTGGTGCAGATGCCTGCCTTCCCAGGCATATGGTGTCAGATGCAGAGGCCTAAACCAGCAAGCAATTCTTTTTCCTTCTAGCCACTGGCAGATTTTCTCCCTCCAAATTCCTGCTGTGCCCTGGGCTGTGAAGCTGCCCAGGCTTCCACATGTGAGCTTGGACATGAAGTGTGGGGGCATAGCCATGGCATGGCCCCTGTGGTGTCCTGTGGCCCTGGCCTCATCCAGCATGTGCCTCAGGCAATCCCACACATTGTTAAGGAAAGCTTGGGGAACCTCCTACTTGATCCTGCTCCAAAGTGTTGGCAGAGCCACAGGCAGGCTCATTTCAGCAGCCATCGTTGCTGGCTGGTGGCGTTAGAGTTGTAGCATCACTGCCAGTACACATGGGCACTTTCCTCACCAATTAGTTTCCTTAAAAGCACCACGGAGGCTGCAGAGCTACCAGCCCCTTCACAGGGCCATCTGTCTGGCGTTCCTGGCCCTGTCACCTCCTGATGACAAGTACCTTGAGAGTGGCAAGACAGCTGGTGCACGGCAGTCACCGCACTGACAGCGGGGATGTCCTTGGGCACTCTGTGTGCTCCCTGCCTCCACCTGCTCTCCCTGGTCACACATGTTAATCGAAAGCCCTGAGGGTGGGAGTTGGCTGTGCTGCAGGATGAGCCTCACCTCCCCACGCCTCAGCCCAGCCAGAGGCTGGAAGCAGCAGGCAGAGAGTCAGGGAGCTGCCACATGGCCCTCATGCCATGCCAAGGTGGGCAGCATCAGCTGGCAACCAGCTTTTGCTGGTTATGTCCAGACACCAAGCAGCACATCTCTCTGCTCACTTGAAGGGGAGCTGGAGGCTTCAGAAAATGGCCATAACCTCACGAGGCCACCAGTCCAACTCAGCCTCCTGCAGGTGTGAAGGTGATACACGGCTTGCTCCAGATCACTGAGGAACCACACATGGGTGCAGGCAGAACAAAACAGCCTGAATATGATGTCAGCAAATAGCTCAGGTTGTCTGTTTACTGCTGCAGAAGGCTGGTGTAGCAGCAAGCTGTTTGTGAGGCCACGACCATTCATCACTCAAAATATGCTAATATATTAGATTGGGTAGTTTATATTACATCTGTACTCCTCTGTATTTCCATGTGTAGCATCTCACTTTGAGCCCAACAGACTGCAGTCTTATCTGAAGCAAGGAATCAAATTAACTCACTTAAAGTGGAAAGTTGGCTGCTGCAAAATGTCTAACACCTTGTTTGGTTCCACTTGGCTAGCAGCACTGGTTTTGGGACCAGTGAGGATGCTTGTGTGTACACTCATGTGAGAGCTGCTGGCACTTACAGTGCCCTTCTGCTTCTCACAGTTGCTGTGGTGGTTCCCCAGCCCTTTAATTACTGGTTCTCAGGGCCTGTCCTTTGCTGTACCCCAATAACTCAGCACCATCTGCTCCCATAGACCCACACTCCAGCTTTCACCACAGCCTGCTTGAGCCATTTTGGAGTGCTAATGCCATTGCAAGCTCTTCATTTGCTTTGCTGGATGAGGGTGCTGAGCAGCCTGATGTGCCCCAGAGCTGGAGTGAAGTCAGGGAGAGGAAAGGAAGAAGGACACCTGTGAGACCCACTCAGGTCGCCACAAACCAACCTGCAGTTGTATGAGAGAGGTTGAAGTTCAGCACTGACTTGACCTCTTCTGGCTCCTCAACTTTCTGCTTTGTCCCAGGCACATTCCTGCCTGCATATAGGTGAGGATATTTTTTTCTGGACAGGAGCAAAATACCTGTTATGTTTTTTCTCTTGCTCCCTATGGGACCAGGACCCCCATTTTTTGAGAGCTTTGCCCAGCAGTGTCGGCCAAATTTGGTGCAGAGGCACTGAAGGTTCTAACTTCCAACAAACTCCATGACTGCAAAGCAGTGTAAGTGAGGGAGATCAACCTTCTGGAGAGAAAGACCACGGGAGTTCAAGGTTGAAGGCATCCCAGAGGGCAGGATGGGGTCCAGAATGCTGACACCACAGCACAGGTGTGTATGTGTGTGTGTAGGGTGTCTGGCATCAAACAAGATCCTACAGCCATGCACAGTTGTCCACAATAATTATTCCAGGTGCCTGATGGGATGGCAAAGAGACACCTTCATGCTGCTTTTTCAGTGACTGAATGTGTTTCCCACCCCTTATTGGCAGATAGGAGGGTTTCCAGCCTCCTGGAACCCCTCAGCTGAGCCTCCCAGGGTGCCCAGGGTGCCCAGGGACATGGACACTCACATTTTTAGTTTTATGCATCAGATACCCAAGTGATGACATTGTGTGGCTTTGCGCAGATGGGATGGGGGCTCACTCCCACCCTCCACGTCGCTGCTGGTGAAGAAGCCCAGCACACTGAAGCCCTCAGCTGCAGCTTGCTCCCAGCTCGGGCACGTCTGGAGCACAGACCTTTTCCTTTCTGGTGGCCAGAAGTGGGGAAGGCTGCTCTTATCTAAAGGTCAGCAAGGAGACAGCTGACAACTACTGCTGTCTCCGGTCTGTCACTGTGCACATCACACAGATGCAGAAATAAGGCTGACTGGGGGCCAGCTGGGGGGGATTTGTTCTAGAGAGAGATGCATTAGCTTGTGCTAAATTCTGAGGTTGTTACAGCCTTTTCCTCTGCTGGTTAGATAAAAGGGAAGGGGAGGAGGAGGTCTGGAACTTGTAGCCCCAAATAACTTAATGGTCATGATCTGTATTTTGAAGCAAGATAATAAAAGACATCTTTTTATGCTATTCATTTCAGGAGCCTTTACTCTTTAGCCAGGATTCTTCTGCCTGCTGGGAATTGCTTGATGGAAAAAGTTTTAAAACTTTCAGAAATCCTGTCTGAGACTTTTGCTTTGTTCTTTACCTCTGAGGTTTATGTAGCATTTCAATGGCATTATCTGTCAGACAGGACAATAAACATCAAGAAACTTCAGGTCACGTAGGGACCATGTTGCCAACTCAAAGCTCAGCTGATCTCTCATAAGTCCCAGATGTTACACCAGAGCAGTTTAAACACCAGAGAGTTCTGGAACACCATGGAGAACTAAACTCTCAGGCTCTGCCTAATTCCTGAAGATGCCAAAACCCAATAGGAAGGACCAGATTGAGCATCCAACAACAGGTCTTATGCTGGGCTGCTCATGGCTACTGCCACATGCTGTAACATCTGATGCCGAGTTCTGGAAGAGATCTAGGGACCTTACACATATGTGGGAGACCTGAGTCCTAAATTGGGGTTTGAAGTAGCCTGTATGCCCAAGAGACACTAAAATGAGGCATCGTAATGAACGGCCTTTTAGGTATCAAAGATGGGCAGCATGATCACAGGGAAAGTGTCAGCTATGGCAGCAACCCCCAGCACTCTGAGATGGGCACAGAGGGCAGGGTCACACAAACAGGTTTGGTGTAAGGTGGACTGAGCCCAGCTAAATTCACGTATCTAGGCACTTCATTAAGAAGTTCTGGTTCTTCAGGAAATCTGAGGTAAAATCCTGAGTTGCCCATGCAGTGAAGCAACACCTGTGGGTATACCTGCAGATCTGCAGGTCTAAACTTGACTAAGACTGAAACCCCAAGTCTGGGCTTCTACGTCTTTTACTGGGTTTTATTTCATTAGTCATTGGAGGCTAAATGCAGACCCTCTCAGCTCTCTTCCAGACATACCACTATAATAAGCAGTTCAATTTTTAATGAGGCCAAGAGACTGCTTTTCTAAAGACCTTTCGAAAATCAATACTGCTCTTTACAGTGATACAACTTTACAACGGTAGGTCAATAAGGAAGGAAAATGCAAAGCCTCTAGGGGTAAGGCTGCCTTCTTACCTGAAATGATGAATTTTATGTGACAAATTTCAGTTACATGTGTGAATGATTTGAAGAACATCACTTGTTCTTTAGAGTTACTAAGTTGGTTTTGTTAACAATTCATTATTCAGAGGTCAGAGACGGTTTAGTATTTTGGAATTTTAGCGCAAGAGCAGTACTGGTCTGAATTTCTTATAACAATTCCTAAACTGTTGGGGTTTATTATTATTATTATTATTATTATTATTATTATTATTATTATTATGTTTAAGAATAAAAAACAGTTGCTGAATAGTAACCCTAAGGTATCCTTTAGGTAACCTATTATTTAACCTGACTATCAATATTCAGACTTGCCATGTCTGAATAAGTAAGCATCTGGAAAAAAAGTGAAACTGTCTGGGTAAATTCATAGTAGTAATTAATTTTTTTGTTGATTAGTTCAGAAACGCTTTGTTTGATTAAAAAGTCAACAGATAAATTAATCTGAATTCAGTTTGGGAATTCATATAATACTCTTACCACATGTCTGCTTCCTTTGACTTCAGTGAGATTGAAAGAAGTGCCCAGGGTATTTCCTAAATTTGGATACTTTCCCAAGCTGAAGTATGTATATGTGAGCTGTCATTCACTCTGGCCACCCTCTGCTAGGTGCAGGAAGGAAAAGCAAAGAGGAAAAGCACATTTGTGCTGCCAGTGTTTGGACACCTCTGCTAGAAGCAGTTTCCTTGTGTTCCTCACAGGTTTAATGAGGAGAGCTGGGAGCTGCTGAGCAAGGATGCAGAAAGCCTGGATCTGCCTTCTGGTACCAGTGAGCCTCCCTTCTCCAGCCCTTCCCAATGTGTTTCTGCAAGTTTTGAGATTTTCCCTACTGCTGCTATTCAACAGCCTTGGCAGCTCTTGGCGCCTTTGAGTCATCTGTGTTTACTTGGTCTGTCCCCAGTGTGGGGGGACTTGTGACCTTGGAAAAAAATCTGCTGGACCTCTCCCCATCCTGCCTGCACTTCCTTTTGCACTCTTGGACGGATGCTGTCTGCACTTAATGCCTTGTCAATAACAAGAGGCTCGAAGTCTTCACAACCTATTTTTGGACTTATCTTGCAGACTTCCTTATTTTCCTGCATTTCTCTCTCTCTGGATATCTTATCATCAAGTTAGGTGAAAGCATGTCCTTCTGAGATATAAAAACAGAAAAACAATGGCTCAATAACTCTGATATAACATTATTTTCACTTTATATTTTCCCCTATATCATTCCTGCAAGGAAAAATCACTTCTCCTCTGTTAGCGACTAATATTAATCATAAGCTTTCATATCTTTTTGGTTAATCCTGCTGTCCTGGGACACTGGCTCTTATTTTTGTCATTTTTCTTTGTCTGTATTTTGTAACTTTGTTTCAGTTTTATTCCCCTTTCACCTTTCTCCAAAGTTGTTAGGCAAAAATAGGTCTTACATGCTCATGGGTCACCCTGGAAACTGAAATGACAAGGTATTAGAAGCTGAATTGAAGGATAACGTTGGATTTGGGTGCTTTGGAGTTTTACCCAGTTCTAGCAGAGTGGGATCGATAGCCAGGAGCAAGTCACTCAACAAATCCATCTTGTTTCAGCTGTCTTTGAAATTGGAAGAATTTTGGCCAGTTTCTTATTGCAGCTTGTTTCAAACATAACAACTTGGTCAGCCTTGGGTGAAGGGCACTGGAGAAGTCTCAGATGAAAATGTAGCCAGACCAAGGTAACACACTGTGCAGAGAACAGGCAGCGAGATGGACAATGAGCAGGACCACGTGAGCTCTCAGTAGAAGGCCCAAAGGGAATCTGTGTTAGTACAGCTCACAGGCACAGATATGGCAGATACACCACAAGTCTTCACAGGGGTAATAATGAGATGAACAAAAGTAAAGTAAGCTGAGACTTCTGGGATGCATTTGCTTTACAGCAAAATAATCAGGTCTTCTTTTGATGACATTAATATGGAATTTTCTTGCCTTAACACAAAACCCACAAAACAGTTTACAATTCAGCTGGTATCTTCATCCACTCCAAACTTAAAAAAAGCAATGTTTTCTTTAAAAAGATCCCTGCTTGAGCTTTTGGTTTGTTTGTTTTTTTTTTTTTTTTTTTTTTTTTTTTTTTTCCCACTGAGCTTGAGACCAGGTTCCTGGAGATAAAATACTCACAATGGATGTGCAGCCACATCTGAGACAGGGATTAAGCCTCACAAGCCTTCCCACAGCACTATGGTAGCGCATAAAGAGGAAAGATAAAGGATTCTATATCCAGGAGAAATCACATTTATCTTGAAGTGACTAGCAAGAGTGAGAACAATACTCTGTGTTTTATCCAGCAGCAATCCTTTCTCATCTCCTTTGCAAAATACTTTCAGTGACCAACTGGGCTGTGTCCTGGAAAACTCTATTAGAGATTAATTAGTGATGGATTTATAACAATAGTGTAGAAGATACACACAGGAGAGAAAGATCAGGCAGCTGAACTGAATTATTATACTTCCATAGGTTTTCAGACTGACTACTTTATGCTATTTGATTAAATTATTATAATTTATGTGCTTTACAAGTAGCAATTTTCTCCAAGAGATTATTGTCTCTTGACCCATCTCCACATAAAATTATTTCCATGGCAACCATTTGAGTGATTTGAGAAAAAAAATTTTGAACTTCCATTACTATTGGGTTAAAAAACTAGTAGTACCTAAAACAAAAATACAGCAGATTTTGGCTTTATAAAAGATAAAGTATAGCATTTGAAGGAGTCACAGTTACATAAAGAGGAAATTCAAAGTTGATCTTTCATTATTTCTTTGTAGAAAAAATGTTATCTTCAAACACGGTTATAAACATACCATTATCATTAGTACAAATAAATCTAATGTTTATCTGCATTTGAAAGTATCTTTGAAGTAATGGGACATAAAAGATCCATTACTTCTCCTGAGCCAGCAGACCAATAAATCAATGCATAATAAGCATTATTTGGTATTTCCCTGATATTTCCTCAGTGTTGAAATGCTGAAATCAGTTAAATGTTTTAAATGTACAGCAGAAATTTATGAAATTAGATAAGCCATAAGAGACAGATGAAAATCACCCAAGGGTAAGTGAGGGATCAGCTGAAGCACTGCTCGAAGCATTAGCAATTATCTTTGAATGTCCAACAAGGGCAGAAGAGGAGATCCCAACAAGGGCAGAAGAGGAGATCCCAACAAGCTGGAGAATAGCAAACAATAGAAAGAAAGGGAGAAGGATGTGGATGGAGAGAAGAAAGACCAGTCAGACTTGCATTAGTACCTGGAAGGATTCTGTATGAATTATTTACAGCTTTATAAGCATCAGCACCATAAAATGCAAATATATCAGAAGTAGATTTTTCAGAAAGAAGTTACATGAGTCCAGCCTGACTCCTTTCCTTGACAGGATAAGTGGTCCCAAGAATGAGGGAAAAGCAGCTGATATGTTGCATCTTGACTACAGAGATGTTTTTTTCCTGGCCAGATGACATTCTTACATACAATATAAGAGAGTGTGAAAGAGATTAAATCATAACAAGGTGGGTGCCGAACTGCTTGGCATACGATACCCAAAGGCAAGAAGTCAATACTTCACTCCCTAGTGAATTTGCAAAGTTTTTGTTTTCCACTTTGAGTTCAGATGATGGACTAAAGGATGCACTTTCATCTGTGGAGGGATGGACCCTCTCGAGGGAAGTTTTCAGACCTACTTAAGGGATGCAGTAGGGCTCAGAGCAATCTGCAAATCAGGGGAAAAGCACAACCAGCAAAGTTGAATGAAATAAATCGTTATTGATCAAGCATGAACTCCTAGGCAATTGCACCAGCCAGTTGTGCTACAGCCTGAGGTGTCACATGTCCATCCCCAGCATCAGAGAGGGCTCCAGGCAGCTGGTCTTGGTGCCATCACCTCCAAGAGGCCCAGGAACAGGCCCAGCCCTGGCCTGGAGGTGAGGAGCTGGAAGCTCAGATGTCCATCTCAAACTGGTCTTGATCTGTCATGGCCTCCACTCTCATTCTGCTCCTTGAGCTCCTCCAGCTTGATGAGGAGCTGAAGAGGAAATAAAATCTTGAATTTTGGAAGGGGAGTTCAAATGTGCAAATACACAGAAGGCACAAAACCAACACCTCCTCCCCCCCAAAAAAAAAAATCCAAACAAACCCATGAGTTTGTATTAGATAGAAGATGAAATGTTAAAAAAAGGAAAAATGCATTCTGGGTTGTATCAGTGATAACATCACAGGTTGTGAGTTTGTTCTGCTATTTGTTGAAGAATCTTGGCCTTGTGCACTAAATCCAGTTTACAAAAGGTTGGTTACTGTCCAGGATGGGCAGCTGTGACAGAGGTTTAAGAAACATGAGTCAGGAGGATTGGCAGACAAGTTCCTCTGGAAGGGAAGACAGAGCGGAGTGTGCAGTGATCTCTCTGAAGGTGGTAGGGAGGACAGCAAGCAGCTTTTCCTGTCTCGCTGGTAGCACTAGGCAAAACATATTTAATGGAAGCTGCCACAAACAACATTCGTACGAGATAGAAGGAAAACATTTCTAAGTGTAAAGTGGTGAGGTTGTGGAATGAGTGGCCTGGAGAGTTGCTGAACGTCTTTCTCTGGGGATCATACAGAGCAGGTCAGACTTCCTTCACTGGGAATGGTCTAAATATGCTTGTTCCTGCCTTGAAACTGGCTGAGGGGTAAGTGTTGTTACTGTCACCTGTGCTGGATAGTGCCTGCCTGGGAGATCACCATGGGAAGATACAGTCCTCCAATTCTGTTTGAAGGTTTTCTTCACACTCAGTGGAGGCTTTTTTGTCCAACACTCAGATGTCAGCAGAAGGGATCTGGAAGCAGGAGAGGTAGCAGGATCATGTTTTAAACCCCAAGGTTCACAGGCTTGCCCTGGTGAAGTCCTCTTGATGCAAACTCCCTGACTACACCATCAAAGAGCATCTGTGCCTCTCACAGCTCTTCAGAGCTCAGCTCCTACACCCACAGTACACCATCCTGGGCACCAGCCAGACTGATATCACAGAAAACTAAAAAAGGCCCTTTTAATTTTCTGAGCCGTTATTACCTGCCTGCTTTGAGTATATATTCATGTACTCATATTCTTTGCTGCGCAGAGCCCAGAGGAAGAAAAGTAGTGCCAGGAGCAGAGTCAAATTTGCCTGAAGACTTCCTGAGGCATTTTGCAGGATTTGCCTGGAGTTTCATTAGCAAAAACACCTCCTTCACCCAGGCAGGCTCTAAGCCTCTAATCTGATCCCATCAATAAACTACAGATTCAGCTATCAAGAATCCTGTATCATGATGCTGTAATTGCTTATTCTTATGCATTTCTACACTTCCACTGTGCCCCTAGGGCAGAGCTACTGCTGAGGTGGGCAGGCTTTCCTGCTGTAAGGTAATCAAGGCTTATGCAAAGGGATCTGCTGGGAACACGTGCCCTGTGTAATCCCCAACGTTAAGCGACAGAAAACAGAACTTCCTGCCGAGCCCATTTAATCCAGACAGATGAAATTCATTTTGGATGGTGTATGTTTCTCAAGTAATAATGAGTAAAGGAGGAAATGTTTTATCAGGTTGTGGAGAACATCACTCTCTTCTACAGTTTTTAGAAACAGACGCTGCCATGTTAACAATGGATCTTTTCCTTCTAACACGTTTCTTCCTTTTTTTGTAAATTTTCAGGCTTATCTAGGAACTTTTTAAATTCTAATCCTTTAATCTCAGTGTGATAGAGTCTCTCTTAATAGCAGCACTGGAAGTGCTCTTAAAAGTTGTTTGGAATGCACATATGCATTCAGAAGAAAAAACTCATGTTTATGTCTTCTCACTAATTTAGATCATGTTTTCTATGCAAGGAGCCTACAGCTAGGATGGTTATATGTGAATCAGAGAAGCTCATTCTAACCACTGTTGTACTTTCCTGTTTTGTGGTAATAGGAAACTGAGGTCTAAATACTTTTTTTGGGGAAAAAAAAGGTTGAGTATGTGGCAGAAATGTGGACCAGATTAGTTTTAAAAACAAAAACTTAAATTCATACATTATTTTGCACTCTTCAAGGTGCAGGAAATCCATGAATAGGCTATTTCCCATCACTAGCAGGATGCAGTTCTGGTCTCATCAAAGTTTGGTACTGGCTGAGTTCAACCAAAGCTCAACGGCTTTGAAAATTAAAATAATCTTCCCCAGGGATTTTGCTGTCCTGGCTGCTGCCTGCTCTGGGTCAGCTTGTGCTACTCTTTCCCACAGGGAGTCATTAGGGACAATGCTCAGTGCTAGCATCTTGGGAAACAGGACACCTCCCACTTTGGGCTGCTCAGACACATAACTTCTTATCCAGCTGTTTTCTTGGCTAAGGAGATGAAGCATTTCAAAAAGGGCCTCTGGGGAGTGGTGGGTACCTATCACTGGGATGCACAAGCACCTGGATGTTTGCTGGTGGGAGTCCAGGTGTTGCCCACAGGCCAACAGCATCAGTGGGCTCTGGTGCCCAGGCATTTCCATGCTGGTGGGACACTTGCCACCCCAGCCTACTGCTGGAGGCTGATCATCTCATGAAAAGCCCATTTTCATTAAATAAAAAGAGCCTACTTCAGCCCAGGATCATTTTTTGATTCTCAGCAATGATTTTACCTTCATCAGATTAACTTCACAGCACAAAGCCTTGGATTTAGTCTTGACAGATGGACACTTTCACTGGACAGAAAAACAAGTTCAAGCTGAATCAGCCTGTCCTGAGCTTGCAGCTGAAGGACCAGCACGAAAACCAGAGAGCACCTGCCTCTCTCTTCCCTTCCACACTATTTTTAAAAGTCAGATGGCTGCCAAGGCATCAGCTACCACTGCAGACTTGTGGGTATGTGGCACTCCCTCACATCAGCCTCTGAGGTTATTACTGGGACTTGCTCCTGCCCAGTGCTGCAGTGCAAAGGGAGGGGAGAGCCTGCTTCTCTCCCTGTCCCAGCTATCCCTTGCATCCCTGTCCCTGCAGGCATGTCCACCTTGGGGAGGCTGTAAATCCCTGCTGCTCCCAGCATCAGCAGCAGGAATACCCCTGCCTCTCTGGCTCCAGCCATGCTCAGCAAGGTTTGTCCAGTTCCTCTTGACCTTTAATTTTGTTCTCTCTTGCTACAAGGCTTGGCCTCTTTAAGGGCCAAAGGATTTCCAGGCCTTTGTCTGACTTGGGTATTTTTAGGCTTTAAAGTTTAGTGGTGATCCTTCCCTCCTCCTCATGTCTGAGTTCTGCCCTGCTGGGATAAGAGGGAAAGCCTGTGCTTCCTTCGACTTTGGTCATCACCTCCTCGTTTTTGAGGATAACAGTCTCATAAACAACATTAGATTCTTGTGTTTCAATTTCACAGGGAAGATTAGTTTTTGTGCTGCAACAGCTGAAGACTGAAGATGGAAGGTGCCCACAATCAATTCACCAATTTGAAAGTGCCTTTACCCGTCTTCCCTTTGTTTGCAATACTTACTTAGGTATATTAATAACTGAATAGAAATCAAAATGCTGTCAGACAGACTAGGGCAGCAGTTCAATTGCAACAAAGTATTTAATTAAAAAGAGCTCAGTAAGAGGAAAATACTTTAAAACCAGCTTAGAAGAAAAAGGGCAACAAAACTTCATCCACACCAATTGCACACCGGAAATAATGAGCGTTTGCAGAGATAGTGGTTTAATCACTAATTGAAAGGACTATTGTTCTACAAACCTCAGGCAGGAGCTGTGTTGCTGTTGTGGGATCCAGTCCAGTCCTACCACAAGGGCTGATGCTGTAATTTCCCAGCACCGAAAGCTCCGCTCCTGGCGCGTGCTCTGCTAGCAAGGGAGACACAGGGGTCCTTCTTGCCATGCGTGGTGTCACAGCTTTCTCCTGTGCCTCCCTGAGTCCAGCAAGTAAAATACCCATGTTCACAGGCCATTTAGCAGGGTGAGAGGCAGCCCTGCCATCTGCATTCATTAGCATTGTGTCTGGCAAACCTCATTCTGGGGATGAGTGGATTTCTGTACACTGGATTTTGGGAAGATGCTTTGAGTCGAGAGGCCTTTTCCATAAATAGTTACGATCAATTCAACCCTTCCAGACCATTTTTGGTAAATGGGACGCTGGGTTTCACATACTCTGAGGGGGTAACTTGAGCATCACGCAGGGAAATGCCAGGCACCTGTGTGTCTTTGGGCCACTTGTGCTGGTTTCAGCAGTGTCCGTCTGGATTTAAATGGGAGCCTTTCAAAGGCAGTTTAAATGGAGCATTTATGGCTGCTTTGTCCTGGAATGGTAAATGCCGGGGACTGTAGGTTCATTGCAGCAGCTTGGCTCAGCTGACGGGTTTTCTTTGTGCAGCCCAGATTTATGTGACCTTGTGTCCTGAGATCTTCTGTCTGTGGCCAATGTTTGTGTGTCCCCTGGGACACAGAAAGGCAATACTGCAACGAGACTGTGCATCCAGAGGTGGCAGCTTTGAGGACTCTGGCAGTGAGATTTTGGTCAGTGATTTAGCTTCAGCGCTACATGAAACTCCCTGTTGGGAGTTCTGTAAAGCTGCTCGAAGTAGAACCCTGCCCAGTAATTAAATAGGTAGGCAAGGCTGTACTCTCTTGGGACACATTTCATTTTCACCTGAGATAACTGAGGTTAAACTGCAAACTGCCTTGCCAGGAGAGACATCCTTGCTGTTGGCCAGTCTGCCCTTATCCCCACAGACCACAGAGGGACAGCACAACTCATTAATGCAACAGGGAAAGGCTCTCAACCCCCAGCACTGACAAGACAGGTGTTTTCTCATTCTTCTCTCTACAAACTCAGAGAGTTGAAGGCCTCTATCATTCACAAGCCTAGAGCCTTGTCTCCCAACCTTATATCCTCATGGGAGTCATGGGGAGGTTTTTCTCCTGCAATATCATCATACTGTTGAGGGTTAAAGCATTCCTGCATACAGCAGCTGTGGGTGCAGGTTTTGTGGAGTAGGGGCCAAAAGAAGAAAAGAAAACAGGATTTTTTCCCAAGTGAAAGCTCTGACTGCTCTCATGCAGAAGATGAATAGTAGCTTTGCTGGTATGTTCCTGAACACAGACATTGCACTACAAACATCTGCTGACAGCAACACACCTGTTTTGTGCCAGGCATGCACAGGTGGCTGCTGCTGAGGCCTTGGATGCAGGAGGACATGGAGCAATGTCAGCAGGCAGGGTATTATGTGTCTCCTGGAAAAGTGGTCTGGTACCCACAACTGATTATTTGATTAATTTAAGCCTGAAACTCAGTGTAAACTGCACTTTAGTTGGATTAATGACATTTTACCTATGCGTCTTCCCAGATTCCTCACTTTTCCAAACTGGAAATTGTTTTTTTCCAGGTATTAAAACACCCTTTGATATGCATTCCCTTAGTGTAAATTGCCTGTGAAATGAAGTTATTTAACTGGTGTGGAATAATGCTGGCTGTTTGCTTACATCTCAGAGATGCCAAGCAAGGATAACAGTGGTTTGTCCATCAGGTGCTGGCACTTCTGAAAATGATTGGCAGTGTTTGCTCAGAAATTGGGAAGGGATCTAATGGCCCAGAACTAATCTAATTTGCAAGGATATTTTACCTTAAATGCCACCTTGAACAAAATTACAATTCTGCAGAAGTCTTTAGAAAGGTAGATGAGACTGAGAAAATGGAGACAAACATAAACCAATACATATCTTAAGAAGGTTGAATTATCCTCTGGAAGTTATGGTCTCTGCCCATGGATTCTACAGAGAGCCTGATAGTGCTCAGGTAACCAGCTACAACTGTATTTTTAGCACCTGATGTGTCAAGAGTGCTTCTTTCTGAGCATACGAGTGTCAGTTGCTCTTGAACCCAGTGTCTGATGGTGATGTGCTGAGAGCAAGGCCATCCTTTAGTTCTGTTGCTGTGTAATGTTAATAAAGGCTTGGTTTAACAGGTCCCTACTCAAAGTTTGAACAGTTCAAGATGTGGAAATGAGGCCCATTTGAAGGCAGGCAGCATACTGGAAAAGTCATAGCAACAGCAGAAACTTATAGGAGGTAAAAAGGAATCAAAATAGAGGATAAAACATCTTGAAGTAGAGGGTTAGGCAAGGTGAAGGCAGTCAAACTGCAGCCTGTTTGCTGAAAAGAGGAGATTCAGTTCCTCTTAGAGAAGAAGGATTAGAGAAGAGTTATTTCTGTCACTGCTTTTTGAATTGGTTGCGAAGTAAGCTCTTACTTGCTTTCAGGAAGGAATGGGACTTGGCTGAACTCCTGTGGAAAATCAGGAGGGAGGGAGCATAATAGAGGGGATATTGCAGCTTTGCTGAGCCTCTCAGGCTACCAGGCACTGGGGTGACTGCAGATGCATGTCTGCTAACAGGTCTGCTGCACACTGTCTTCAGAGAGGTGATACCCCAGTGTTGCAGCAGCACTGTGCTTCAAAAAGGGCTGCGTGACCAGACTGCTCCTTCAGCTCCTGGGCCCAGCTCTTCACAGTTCTTCCACAAATATTGGGGAAGCCTAGTTCGCTCCCTGGCCTCAGCAATTCCCTGAGTGAGGTGTAATGATGCAGAGGAGGAAGAAGGCTTCAGCACCTCCTCCTACACAGCCTCTGCCAGGAGCGATGCCCCAGTCAGACTGGCTGTTGAGGTAGTGGTGATGATGGGGAGATCACTGAGACAACTTTGACATCTCTTCAATCCCGGATGGTGAGTCCAGTCACAGCAAGTAGCAGTACTTGGTATCAGGACCTATCTCATATACCTAGTTTCCTTTTTGTGGGGAGGAGTTAAAGGAGTTAAATGTTCAGTATCATCAGTCACCAGTATCAGACCTCGTTGCTGTGGGTCCAGGAATGGAGGAAGAAAATAGCAGGCAAAGGCTGAGAGGCAGCAGTAATCAAAGAATCAAGGAATGTATATTCCAACCCCCATGCCATGGACAAGGACAACTTTCACTAACCAGGTTGTTCAGAGCTCCATCCAAACTTGAACACTTCCAGTGGCTGTGTCCTCACAGCTGCTCCTCTGATGGTCAGCAGAGGTCCTTGCTCATGTTCTGAGTGACAGCAGCCTCAGTGGGTTTTCATAAACTTCCCTCTAACTCTCCTTTTTGGTTCTGCATCTTTCACCAACCCATGTTTAATTCTTCGTTGCCAGGGCAAGTGGAATGAGGGCTGACTTCTTTACATAGAGCAGACACAAGTACAAGGGTTTCCTTATCTCTGGGACTCTTCTGATGATCAGGTTTTGGTATTTCCCATAAGGGGGATATCATGGTCTGAGGGACACACAGTTGCAGTGTAGGTGGGATGTGAATGAGATAGTCCAGGGGATTGAGATCAGCTCTGTACACAAGGGTATGGGGGTACTGGTGGATGAAAAACTGCACACGGGCTGACAATGTGTACTCAAAGCCTAGAAAGCCAACTGTATCCTCGGCTTCTTCAAAAGCCAAAGTGGGGCCAGCAGGTCGAGGTTGCTTCACTCTGCCCTCGTGAGGGCAATACTGCATCCAATTCTGGGATCCCCAGCACCAGAAGGACATGGGCCTGTTGGAATGAGTCCAGAGGGGGTCATGAGGCTGATCAGTGGGCTGAAGGAACTCTCCTATGAAGACAGGCCGAGAGAGCTGTGGGTGTTCAGCCTGGAGAAGAGGAGGCTCTTAAAGCAACCCTTCAGTACTCAATGGAATCTTATAAGAAAGATGGAGACATATTTTAGCAGACCCTGTAGCCTGCAACAGGTTGCCCAGAGTAGTGGTGTATGCCCCATCCTTGGAAACATTCAAGGTCAGGTTGGATGGGGCTCTGAGAAACCTGATCTAGTTGAAGATGTCCCTTCTCGTTGCAGGAGGATTGGCCTTTAGAGGTCCCTTCCAGCCCAAACTATTCTACAGTTCTATGATTCTATGGTCCTTCCTTTCTTCTTCTTGACTATACACCTACAACATCTGAAGCATGATTTGTCCTCCCAGTTCTGGATGGACAGAACAAGAGAGCAAGACCAGTCTATGGTGTAATAAAGGCAATTTAACAAAGGTGGCCTGTAAATCTCAAATGCCCAAGTGTGTCACCCAGGAAGGACCTTATGGCCATTTTACCTGCCTGCAATTGACTGCATCGTGTTGGTGCAAGAACAGGTAAGAAAGCAGGTGGTACTGTGGGTGAGAGCACCACAGTCATCCCAAACCAGTTGCCGCTGAGGATCAACAAGGACTAACAGTCCCGGGTGGCCTGGGTTCAGGCGTTCCGCGTTTACACAGCACCAAATGTCGCCTCTAGCTCACAGCTGAGTCTGGGCTGGTCTTCACGTGATGTAGGCACAATATTGTGAGCCAGAGGAGAGTTGTGTGTTTGCTCAAATGACAGTGTGGACTCTGCTGCTGAGGAACAGCTAGCATTTAAACTCTTTGTCTCATTATTTCAGAAAGAATTCCTTGTTGTGCTTCTTCCTCTTCCTAATTTAGATGGCTGGAGGGTGCTTAAGAGCAGCTTATTGGTGTCCCTGCAGCTCATCAGCTCCAGTCTGCCCAGCATCCTGAGCTTTTGAGCTTCAGGCACTGGCATGAGTATAACATCTATCAATCACCACAGTGCTGTAGAAATCAAAGGAGATCTCAGCAGAGCAGGATCCAAAGATGCCAGAAAAACAGTTGCTCCCTGCTCAGGCGTGCAGTCTGCATCCATACAAGAAGTCAGGACAGCCAAGAATAAAGTCTTAAGAAAGGGGAAGGATCTGCATTAATCTTCTTCTGATAGAGCGCCTGCTTTCTTATGAGCTGAAATTCAGCATTAAATCACTCACCTTCCTCCAGAGAAAATAAGTATGCTGATATACTGTGTGGCATTTGAATGCAAGTTGTCAAGCCGTGGTGGTTAAGTGAAGAGGTCTGTGAAAACAGGCAGCCTCTCAATTCAGAACATAGCTGTGGGTAACACAGACACAGAGCTACAGTGACTAAAATGATGTACAAACCCCAGCTTCTGCCCCTGGTCCTCTTGACTCCACAGAAATGTTGTGGGAGCTGGCAGGGTGCTGTCATAGTTGCTGCAAGAAGGGGTGGCTCCAAAGGAGACTCTCCAGCACACAGGAGAGGTTGAAGTCAGTGAGCTGGGCTGCAGCATCAAGGAAAGGCTGTCCACGGGGTCTTGTGGGCACTGAGTCTTGTGGAATTCACCACTTTTCTTCCAGCTCTAAAGCTGGGTTGATAAGATATTACTTTCACCAGAGGCCATCAAAATACCTCAATATGGGATTGTCCTGCTGCTGTGGGCTAAGGATGGAGACACCATAAGGTACACACTTCCCCCTCAACCAGACCATTAATGGAGATATCAAACAGGACTAGATTCAGTATACACTTCACACTGCTAGTCACTCTCTTCCAACTAAACTTTGGGTCACCCATCACCACTCACTGAGTCTGGCCATTCAGCCAGTTCTCAATCCCCTTCACTGCCTGCTCAACTAACCCACACATCAATGGGGATCTAATGTAAGACAGTGTTGAAGTCCTCACAGATGTCCAGGTAGAGACTATCCACTTCTCTTTCCTCATCTCCAGGCCAGTCATTCCTTCATATGAGTTTGTCGAGTTGGTCAAGTATAACTCTCCCTTAGTGAGACTGTGCTGACTGCTCCTGGTGACTTTCCTGTCCTTCATGTACCTGGAAATGGTTTCCAGGGATAAAGTTGAGGCTGGACAGTCTGTAGTTCCTTGGGCCCTCCTTCTTGTCCATCCTGAAGATAGGAGCAACATTTGCTTTCCTCCAGGCTTTGGGCACTTACTCCTCCTATTTTATCGGAAAATATGTCAGTCCTTAAAAGCTGTGGTAAAACAGTATCCTCTCTGAAGAGACTGCATGTAAGAGAGGGTTTTTCTGGCCTGGCTGTGCTGGCAAACACTTCAGAGATAAAGGGTACCTCGAAAACCAGAGGATTAGTTTGCCCCTAACCTTCTGTGTTTCAATTCCATCTATGGATTCACAAATAACATCTGGTATGCCTCTGCTTAGGCGATTCTGTGGGCTATAAAAAAGTTGTGAGTGCAAAGATGGGGAAACAGAAGTTCAAGTCCCTGTGGGCATCTCTCCCTAGTGATTCACTCCTGGCCTGACATGGAGCTTGCAGCACTCTCAATGACTGGTCTGTGCTCAAGGGTCTCAGCTTGGGAGTGAACTGTGTCAACCATTCCCCACTTGGCAGAAGAAATGCCTTAATACTCATCCACACAGCAAAGGAAGTAAGAACATTAACAACAAAAAGATAATTAGGGAAAGATATCCAATAGAGATGCAAATTAACCTCCCTTCACAAAGCCCTTTATAGATCCTGGGATTTTGTGTACTTATTACTTCTATTAAATGTGACATATTTAGAGCTTCCCTTTGCCAAAAGTGTTTTTTTCACTCTTTCTCTCTGACCTCACTTAGCTAGTTCATGAACAAAAAGGCAGATTAAATGGGAGATAAAAACAATCTATTAAACACTTGAGACCACTGGAAAAAAATGCCATGTACAAAATCTTCATGAAACATACAATATTTTAAGACATTTTATTTTGCTGAAGGTTTTGAACTATTAATTACCAGTAACATTCCAAAATTCAGTGTTTCTCCATCAACCATTCCCTTGCTTGCTAGGAGCTTAACCAGCTCCCTCCATACCACCCCTGTTGCTTCTCCTGTTTCCTCTTTGCATCCAAGCTTGTAGAAAACACTGTTGGACCTAGGTGGAAAAAAACCAAAACAACACAACATTAAATGTGCCTTGGCTCTAGGTCATGGCTCATCAAAGAAGGGCTGTTTCTTGAAAGAGGACAGGGTACTTACCTGTGGAAGGTTCCTGGCAGGCCAGCTCAGAGCCAATGCAGTTTTTTGGTCTGCAGTCCTAACACATGAGGTGAGGCTCTGGGCTGTTAGGGGCTGGGTCAGTTACTGGGAAGCAGGTTTTGCAGAGTTGAAATGATGGGGTAAGGCCACAGGACAGCATCTAATTTCTGACTGATTTCAAACAGGCAGCTGCAACCACTTCCCTCCTGCCCATCTGTGGCTTTGGTCTCATCTCCAAAAATTATCATTTTTTGCTGCAGAGCCCCTGAGTTTCAGCAGGAACACCTTGCCCCTATACACACCTGGGGCTGGATGACAATTCTGGTGGTGCAGATCCCTGAGGAGGCAGTGCCACCACACGGTGCACCTCCAGAGGGTGCACAGCAATCCCACGTGCCATCCCACGTGTCAGCTAGCTCTTTCCAGCTGCAGTGGCTGGAGACCAACATCCTCAGAGGGCACGGAGTTACTGACACAGCTAAATGGCATGAGACATCGGTGAGAACTGGCCAGCCTAAGGCTCCAGCTCATGGTGTATCCACAGCAGGACGCAGAGCTTGGCTGGATCCATTTTGCTAGATGAGAATGGAGACAACAACCTAAAATAGCCTAGGGCGATGATGAGAGCATGGGGAGCATCTTGAGGCATGGAAGGCATATTCTGCACGGTAGATGGTCAGACACGTTTGTTCCCAAGTGTGGTGGGAGTTGTGATGGTTGCCTGGACCAACATTTCAGCCTTCAGGAGATATGAGGCAATTCCGTGCAGCTGTCTCCTCTCTCACTGCAAGCTAAATGATGTCATACCTAATCTCTGCTGCCAGAGGCTCAAATCAGGCACTTGCTGCTGCTGAGGAGCTGTGTGATAACCTGCCAATCTGCAGTCATGTGTCTGAGCCTCTTAATGGGTGCAAATCAGGAGCAACTCCATAAAAGTCAATTATACTGGTGTAAAACATGGGCAACGAGCCTTCTCTGCACTTATCAGTGAGGCTGGGCCTGTTAGTCATGAATTACTCAAAACTGTACAGAAAAAAACAAATGCCTGGCTGGCACTACTGAAACAACTGCTTCAAGCTAAGATTTAGGGGAAATAGGCTGTGTAGTGGAAAACAGCTCTTTCCTTCTGAGCTCACGTGCCACTACATAGTTTACTATCTTCCACGTGTCCTTGCCAGTCGTCTTTTGTCACGTTGAGCTTTTAGTAACATTCTTTGGGAAGTAACGGAATTCGGAATTTTTTAATTTAGAAAACATCTTCCTTGGAAAATGTCATGTAGCATAGCAAGAAAAAAGGCAGTTCTGAGAACTGCTGTGCTCTTGCTTCATGTAATTGCTTCCAGGAAATGCCCCCTCAAAGCTGCAGTCCCAGTGCTTGAGCTGGACCCTTGGGGAAAGTCAATTGCACCAGCCCTGGGCTCCAGGCACCAGAAGGACTTTGCCTATGAAGCTGTTATGAGGTTCTTGTGAATAGATCCTTTGGGGTAGATTGTAGTGAAAAAAAAA
>NW_020956249.1:45720-108220 GCF_003031625.1 Empidonax traillii
ATTTTAGAACAACTTGGTTGCAATGGAACGAGATATGTGGCTGTTTTGGTTATTATAGATAGAAATATAACAATATAAAAATATCATTTAAGAAAATATATAAGCCCCCTAAACAAAAAGTTCAGTGGCTTAATATACATTCAGGTCCAGGTGGGAACGCCCAGGTACCTCTCCTTGGGTAGGAGTTTTGCACTGTCTGATGCAAGACTGTGGATCATACTCATCCACTGGTGGAAGGTCCTAGAAATGAGTCTGGGGGCACTTTGAGGGTCTTTGATGTTTTATAACCCCTTCTTAGACCTCATATCTGAGTAGCTGAGCCAATTCTACCTTATCAGAAGGGATAAATGCCTTCAGGCCTATGTGTGAATGTCCCAATACCACCCCAAAAGGGGAGTTTTATACCTGAGCCTTCCTGGTAGGTAAGACATTGGCTAGATAAACAGCATTATTCCACGTCACGGGATCTGCTTCCTATTGGCCTTCTTCCTTATCTGGCTCAAAAAACAACTTGTAGCTAAACAAAAGGTTGGTTTGTCGTGATCATCCTCCAGTGGTGGGTGTTCATCTCCCCTGCACCTGGGCAGATCAGAGTTTTCACCATTACATACTGAAAAACTCTCCTCCTCCCCTTGGCTGGGAGATACAAACCTGACCTCAGCAAAGCACCTGCTGCTTTTGCAAATGGCCGATTGTTTGAGTCACTAACTCTTAATATTTGAGCCTCTCACAGATGCTGAGGTGGTTGGTGGTCTCTGGCACACATCTGTCCCTGATGCTGTCCCCAGGTCTGGGAGCCAGCTCGTAACATGGACCACTTCTACAATAACATGATCCCCCTATGCCAGCCGGTCTTAGTGCTGGAGGTCCTGCAGGGAATCTTCTGCCAGTAGGGTTGTAAGGTGCTTTTAAATGAACACCTCAGCATGTCCTGGGCCAG
This sequence comes from Empidonax traillii, assembly GCF_003031625.1. Classification (NCBI taxonomy): domain Eukaryota; kingdom Metazoa; phylum Chordata; class Aves; order Passeriformes; family Tyrannidae; genus Empidonax; species Empidonax traillii. Next base: position 46,661 of record NW_020956249.1, read on the forward strand.
CAGAGAGAGGATGTGAGTAGCCTGTGACAAGAAGGGATTAGGCAGCACCACTGGCGGTTGAGAAAGATTGTTCCTCTCATGGCAGGAGGTACTTTGCACGTGTCTGAGACTTACAGTCCTGTGTCAGGCTTTCCTTAACGGAGGCTGAGATTTCACCATCCCAGGTGGGAGTCCTGGAGAATGTATTGTTGAAATTATGTTTCCTGGCAGAGGGTAACCAGACCTGCTAAGGAACATGGCCATGAAAAAGTGGCAGGAAGCAGCGGTCTTGAAGGAGAAAACTCTTCTGTACTGTATGGCTCCTCCACCGAATTAGGTGGTGATTAAGTGATGCCACCCTCAGTGCCAGCACCTCTGCTGGGACACCCAGTGCCGGGATATGGCAGCAGTGGCATTTGCTATCCCAGGGATGTGCTGATGCACCCTGGCTGTTCAGCGCTCCCCCAGCTCCAGGCTGATGTGTGGTCCCAGGCCAGACATGGAGGCGACGGTTTTGTAGTTTCAGGAGAGAACATGTTCATCTCAGCCTGACCTTTCTCTTTCAAATCCCTGTGGTAGAGGAGTTACTTAGATTAGGGACAAAATTGGCAGAATGCAGCAAAGGTTTCTGAAAGGTTTCAGTATCAACAGAAATTTCAGCTTATTGAAGCAATTTCCTGAGTCTTTTAACCTAACTCTAAACCCAGCAGTTTTATTCTGAAGGGCAGGGAAAGATTGGAAACCTATTAGGCTCTCTACTGTTAGCTGTTCCTATGGGAAAATGGAAGTTGGCTATAAAAACAGATGAACAATAGTAATATCCAGCAAGTCATTCCCATTTTTATTGTGTAACAGTACAGATCACACAAGTATTGTGTCTGTCCATGTGGAGGTGGGGGGGATGGACTCTGGCATTTTCCCAGCCCCTGTAATCAGAAATATCTCAACACTCCCAAATACTTCAATTAAATTAAATGCCAATCCTTCCTATATGACATGAAGGCAATGCCAAAGAATCACTTGACACACAAAAGCCCTAGGGTAGTAATCCCTTTAAGATCAAAATATCTATGGACATTTTTTTCCAAAGCAGTTGCAGGTTTTAGGTTCCCTTAACACTTCTCCCATTTGCTGGATTTATTTGTGTGAAATTATACATCCTTCCTTTCATCTTAGAGGGGGACTAAAATCAGATACATACCCCCATGTCCATATTATGGAGACATGCTTATTTACATGCACTCGATGGCCTGAAGAACAATCACTCTTCCTATGCATACAAAAAAGATGAAATAATGCAAATTTTCTCCCTCATTACCATGTTCATGAGCAGGCTGTCCCCAAGCAGGTAGTGACAGTGGCAGTCACTAAAATCAGGCAAATAAATAAGGAACTAGTGATTGCTGCCACAGATGAGCAAACTGTCAAAGCAATGCCTATGGTTTCCTAGTCCTAAAAGCCATGGGGAGAAGCAGCTTGGGTTGTTGCTAGCAGTGGTTCAGCCTTTTTATAGAGAAATTGAGCACTGCTGTTTTCCACCTCTGTCTCTCCCATGGTGGCACTGTGCTGGTGTTCACAGCAGATTAATCATTAAAATATTATCTATCTCATTCCATATACAAAGACAACACCCAGTCCTTTGAATCTGCATCCACTGGAACCAGCAAAGGAAACAGGGGTGCATATACCCGAGTGCTTTGCCTTGGATGAAGTGTGAACTTTTGAAGTTCCCTGCCTACTGCTTCAGTTCACATCAGGGAAAGGTCTCGTCCCACAGGTCAGCTGCAGGTACAGTTCTCTTTCATTGCTCCTGAAATATTTATCATTCAGGCTTTCCAAAATACCCCACTAATTCAATGGATTGCAGTAGACCAGAAGTTGTTTTTCTCCTCCAGTGTTCCCTCCCCGTGGGTTTTACAACATTCTTCGCTTTGAGTTTGAAAGAAACTTGTAGCAAATATGAACTGTGCACAAGAGCAAGGTGAAAACCCTCTATAAAGGTTTTCCAATCACCTTCATGCAAGCCTGAAAAACTGCAGAGCAACAAGAGCTTTCCACCGCACAACTTGGATGTGCCTCCTTTGTGCGCCACTGCCTTATCACATCTCCACTCCCAGTCACACAGACACCCTTTCCCCTTGCCTGGGCTAAAATGGTCCAAGAGGCAACACACCTGGGTTTGGATTCAACCCTGGCACAGCACTTTCATGATGGGCAATAATCTACTGACCCACAGACTGGTTGCCATCTGATGGGTAAATATCTAAAGGCTTCACATCCAGAGAATGTTGTTTGTTTGTTTGTTTGTTTTTTCTGCTGAGAGCAGGTCTCAGTGCATTCTGCTCTTCTGCTTAGAGAGGCAGCTCTTCATATGAGTTGCCATTTTCAAGGAGATGTCACTTGGCTCCCTTTCTCCTCCCAAAGGGTGATTTAGATCACCTAGAGAATCACCATAAAATGTAAGTGGTTTTAATATGATGCTGTTAAAGTGCAACTTAACAAAGTTGGATGGCAAGGTTCACTCTACTACTGCACAGCATAATCATTTAAGCAATTATTTAAAACTACCTAGGGACAAACTGAAGTTACCACGACAAAAGCAAAGTAACCAAGGCACAAATCAAAGCTACCATACTACAAGGTTATGTGCTATACTGGTCACTTACTGAAGATCTGCCATTGGTAAAACATCTCTCTGCCTTAAGGATTAACCTTGAGAGGTGTCCCAGCTCAAGGGGAGATCACCACCATGCAGCCAGGCTGCCTGGCCAGGAGAGCCCAAAGGTTTCCTTAGGCTGTCATATTTACGGAATAAAGTGGTTGGCTCACAGTCAAATTGCATGTGACAGGAAAGGTATGCATGAGACTCCTTACCCACAATCTTCTTTGTTCCTTGATAGATGTGTCTTGGAAAAGCCACTGGCTATTCATGTGTTAATTGCATGATCAGTGTGCCAAGCTCATATGCATCGGTGCTCCCTGTGTCACTCTGCTCTTTGTGGGTTTTCAGAGAACAGATTGAAATTAGAGAAGTCCTTGGCCCAGTCGTGTCTCAGACCTTCACCTTCTTTTTAGCCTGTACCAAACCACTGCTAGTTTGGTTAAGGGGTACATCCATCACAGGTTAGCAGTCATAAGTCTCCAAGGATGCAGTGGCACAGCCCAGCTGAGGTCTGTAGTGGGGCAGGAAAAAAAAATTCATTTTTAACACCAAAAATTGAACTCCTATTGAAATAGGGCACTGTCTTTCTGAATGAACTTCTGGTTTTCAGAATTTTAATTTTATTTTAAAAAGCTGTGGATGTCATAGACATCCACATATCTCATGGTTCAAATTTAAAATTAAATTATAATTTTATAGTTTTAGGGGAAAAGTTGATACTCCAAATGAAAACCTACTTTGATTGTTTCTGGTTCTTTCTTGTACAGTTTTTCTTAGAAGGTTTTGTCAATCTGTTTGAGATTCTGCCTTTGTGCAGTGATTTGAAATTGAGATGGCTTCTGAAACCTTCTTATTTCCCTGCAAAGAGACCCACCACCACAACACTTCCAGCTACACTTCTCTCAGGATTAGCACGTACGGATCGATTTTTTTAAAGCTTCCATGTGAAAATGCACTTTTGCCACGAGGCCAGCCCATGGCAGAGAGGGACAGACCTCTGTTTACCCACGGAAGGTGGCCCGTCATGGCTTGACAGGAGACAAGTCCCACGTGGGACAAGCCACCCTGTCTCCACGTTCCCAGGAGTGGCTGACATGAACTGCCTCACGTACCCGCTGCCAGTGCCTGTCTTGGCTGCCTCGTCTGTTAACAAATGACCCAGAGCACATGTCCAGAAACAAGGCCAAAATAACGCTCATGGCACGACTCCAGCCGGCGGGTCCCAGCCTGGAATAGCCTCCCGGCAGCTGGTGGGTGGCAGCAGCTCCTCCCTCCTCCACTTACAGCTCTGAGGAGACCCAGCATGACTTTTGGGGAGAAGGGCTCCTGGGGCAGGATCCCTTTCAGCTAAGTTTAGACACTTACAGCCTGCAGCTGAGCGAGCCGGCCAGGGTCCCTTTAGAGGAAAGCAGGCACTTCCAGAGGGCATGTCACCTCACCCCAGGTTAGCTGAAGGTCAGATGAAGCAACCTGGAAACACCAGTTGTTTCACTGACTATAAAAGGGTTCTCAGCTGCCAGCTCTGGGATAGGATACACCATCCTTGAGGTTTGGTCCTTTGCCTAAGCTCAGATGTCCAATATCTGCTTGGCCTGCAGCTGCTGACCCCCAAAAGTCTTCCTTGTCCCCAGCTTCAGGCTGATCACTTGCCAGGTGCCACAGTTCTTCCAGAGCGGGACACTGGCGGTCGAGAGATTGGCTTGTAAGGCAAGTCTTGCTCAGCCTCCTCCTGCACTGGGCTTTTGGAGGAGAGATATGTCCAGTATACACTTAAAAAAAAATAATTTTTTTTCTTTTTTTTTTCCTTTTATCCTACAGATAAATTTGGGAAAGTTTAGGTTTTATTTGTCTGCTTCTAATTAATAAACCAAAAGGCACAACTCTTGAAATTCAAGTGATTCCCAAACCCTTCTTTCAAGACATGAGATCATAAAGCCTTCTCATCCACACAGTGAGAAAAAATATACAGACTAAAAGAACTTTCTACAGCTTCTTCATCCAAAGAGTACTGAACTGTTTGAGGTAAAACTTTCTTAGCATCTCTGCAGGAGCCAAATAATGGAGCATGTGAAATGTTATCCTGTACAAGTAAAACCTGGAAAAGTTTAAACAGGAAATAGAAACATAAAGGAAATGGCTAGACATATTTATTTGCAGCAGGAATAACTTGCCACTTAATACTAATAACCATCATGTTTTTATTGGTTTAACCAGGTGCCAAATGGGATTACTGTCTCATTTGCGACGTGTAATCAATAGGGCAAGAACAGCAGGAAGTCTCCAATGATTAGAAACAACTCAGATCCCAGGAAACTACGCTTTTATTTATACTCCAAAATCTCACTTCTCACTCTGCCTGTAAGTGCCCTGTCCCACACACACGTAACAAGGTGCAGTGATGGCAGAAAAACCTGCTGTCATCAGTGACCCGAAAGCTTCTGGGTTGAGTCCCTGCCCTTGCTTTCCCTTTTAGAGAAATGCACAGTCACACTCCTACGCAACGGCTCGTTAGTCAGCGTTTCCTCACGCTGCGAGAATTTCCATAACTGTGTTTCTAGGGAGCAGGGCTGTCGTCAGTGTGGTGCTTTCAGGCTACAGCAGAACACTCCGCTCAGCCATTTCCATTTCAGGCATGGCTACACCCCTGCCTGTGCTGGAGGGGCAGCAGCCTTTCTCTGTTTTATTCAAAGAGCAGCCTGGGAAACTGCAAAACCTCAAAAAAAAAAAAAAAAAGGGGGGGGGGGCTCTCCCATATTTATATGCCCTACCTATTTTTCTAGGAAACCACAAAATCTATAGTCCTAGAGCTTAATCCTGGGGAAAGCCACACAGGCAGTTTTCCAGTGTTTATGCATCTCAAGGCATCTGTGGCTTTTGCTGTGACAAGTTTACTATGATTTAAAAAAAAAAGGTTCTCTAAAAAGTTTTGTCTCACAGTGTTCTGACACAAATCTGTAAATGCTTTATTCACTCCAATTCTGAGCAGTCTGTAGTGACTGAACGGTGACTGGAGACTGAAGGGGAAGAGAAAGGTGATTTTTGAAGGAATTTCAATTTGGGCCTATTTTGTTGACATAATAAAGAAAACACTTAAGCCTTTCCTCTTTTATTTTTAAAAGTCAGTCATTTCCTTCTTATATTTTATCAGGAAAAAATAGGAGGAAACCCATATTCTCACACCCTTAGTAGTGGGAAAACTCATTAGCAATCCTAACAAACATTGTTTTTCTCTCAAATATTGTTCAAATATTGTATGTCATTTTAAAATGAAACAGGAATTCAACTGGAAAAGAAATTAAAACTTGTAATACCAAAACAGATTGATTTCCCTCCCTTTCATCTGTTGTAAAGTCACCATCTTACTGGCTGTCCAGCAGCCAAAGCATCTTCATGAATTTCTCACAAAGCAGAAAAAGCAGGAAAAAATTTTGCAGAGAAAGAATATTTCAGGTCATCCTTATGCACATGACAAAAATGCGAAAACAAATCAGAAAATCCCTTATCCAAAAGATTGTTTAGTTTATATTTTTAGCTCAGTCTTGAGGTTCATGGCCAAGATAGGAAACCAGACAAAACTTCTGCTGGCTCTGCTACAAGTCCCTCTTTAACTGTGGGAAGATTAATGAACCTTTCTGATTTTTCCATGTTCTCATATGTACTATATACATACACATTATCAGACAGAGAGAAACACGGAGCCTATAAATGACTCCAAAGTCTTAAATCCCAGTCTCTACTGAAGTGTCTAAAATAACTGAATGTTGTTTTCATGAAATGGCTGTTATTAAAATAGCCACAGGAAAGAAAAGGGGGGCAGTCCATCCCCCAGGCAGGAACACGGTGCTGTACTCCCTCTGTCACCCTTTGGTCACCCTTACCCAGCACCTTCTGAAATGTCCCTGTCAAACAGCACAGTCTTCACAGCAAGGCAAGACAGCAGACTACAGTGATAGCTACTATCCCAGGATTTCTTACTGGATCTCTTACTGCTGTCCTGTGAAAATCCCTGTGTGGATCTCTGGAAGAATTAAATGCAATTCGTTATTCAAACACAGCTCAAGGAAAACTTTTTCGTTTTCCCACTAAACTCTCAGTTTTTCTCTTTTTCTTCTTATCATATGGCTGAACCATAGAAACACCATGATTTTCTTTTACAGAGGTGGTAAATCTGCAGGCCAAGTTGGAAAAAGAAAAATAATAATTAAAAAAATAAAATAAAAATAAAAGATTAAAAAAAAAGGGAAACAGAAATGGAAAAAAAGCTGTGGTAAATGAAGACACTACAGATTTCATCCACAGTAATTACAGGATGAGCCACTGCAGGCCAGTACTTTGAAGGGGAAGGCAGTCAATCTGCTAATTACTGCACAAACGGAAATGGGCCAGCTCATGGCCACTCTGCAGAGGCAGCTGTCATGCACAAACTTGCAAATACCAGACTGGAGATGATATATCTAGCAAGTGCAACACTATTCAGGACAGCCTTTGCTTGTCAGTCTTAGCCAAAAGCACACCTCTGGGCAGAGCCACCCCGACCCCCTGACATCCCATCCAGGCTGGCTTTGGGGTGCCAACTGGAAACAGAAGAAAGCGACAGCATCTCATAGAGACCCCCAGGGACTACTTTTTGAGCCAGACTTGGGACTGAGTCTCCTGTCTTGTTACTTAAGGAAGTTTTTATTTCTTTTAACTTTTTTCCCTGGTGCACTGCCCAAAGTACTCACCCAGGAGGGGAGAAATGTCAGCCTTTTGCAGCCATAGGGACTTTTGAACCTCCATTTCCTATTTCTCCAGGAAATATGAATCAAGACAGCGCCCAGCCAAAACTGGAAAGAAACAGGTTTCCTAAAAGAAGAAACAGGGATTTTATAGCAAGTAGGACATCTACTTGGGAGTAGGTGTGGGAGTTTGTTTTCACTCCTGCCATCCCCACACAATACAGTTTTTTTCCTTTAGTTTGCTTAATACAAAACTCATGAACAGCCTGGAGGGCAGAGACAGATGAGCAGAGGCCAAGCTGTTAGAGGAAGGGGACCTTGCTGGGTATTGTGAAACCCATTCCAGCACCTGCTCACCAGGGAACACCTGAACCTTCCCATGATTTTGCCCTTTCTCTCCATCTGTTTTCTCAGTACAATCCCTTATTGCAAAGGTGGAAGGAAACTGGCTGAGGTCAGCATGATTTGGGGCTCAATTGAGCACCAAACATGCCCTGATGGCATCAGCAAGAGCAGCAGCACAACAGGAGAGGATGTGCCAAGTGGTGGTGAGGACCCACTGCCCACATTTACATATTACACAAAGTTATTTCTACTTCTGGGTGGGTCCTCTGGGTCCCACTGTCTTCTTTGCTAATGGAAGCTCTGTGATGGGAACTCGAGTATGTTAAGTTTAGCCAGCCAGATGTGCTAAGAAAATGCTCCCTTCTACTAAACTAAACCACTGATGAAGACAGCCTCAGGTTTCTTTTATCATTCCTCATGAAAAAGGAGAATTTTCTCCATCATTCAATGTAAATTAGGGTTTATGGGGTTTCTTTGCTGTTGTTTTTGGTGTTTTTTTTTTGTTTTGTTTTATTTTGTTTTGTTTTGGTTTGGTTTTTCGTTTTGTTTTGGTTTGGGTTTTTTGGGGTAAGGCATTGCAACTATAATTAGACAGCAGTTCTTGAAAAAAAAATTCCTTTTGGGGACTGTACACAAGATTAAATATGTAAGCTATGAAAGGTCAAGACAGGCGAGGGCATACGCAGGAAAACAAATCATAGTAGACTGCAGATTTGATTGCCTAAGGCAGGAGGGAAGCACTAGGTAGCTTTGATTCTCAGCATTCAAGGTAAAGAAATGATTGATTTTATTCACAGTAAGAACTTGTTAACATCCCCAGACATTACCAAATGGACTATTTCTTCTGGAGTAAAATCAGTGTCCTTAAATTATTATTGCCAACAAAGTAATCTGGGAATTTTGTGATCTCTGGCACAAATTCGCTGGGTGAACTTAAAAAAGCAGATAAATTAGGAGAGAAGTAAGAAAACTGCTCAGTAAATGCCCCAGGAATTTTGTAATTTTATTTTGTTTGCTTATATGTTCATCTGAAAACCCATGGAGCTCCTCTCGCCAAAGAACCACTAAATCAATTGTTGATTTCAGCCCCACAGCTGTAATATTTCAGGGGAAGTGAAAGGCTCTGGAGCTGTGTGTATAAATCAGGCAGATGCCTTCTTTCATTCTGTCCTGTCGCTCCTGTTTCTCAGTGGTGCTCTCCAAGTTGATCACTCCTGACAGTGGTGCCACATCCTATTCCTTTGCCTTCTCTCTCCAGCATCAGCATCACTAGGCTTCTACTGATCTGCATGGGATTCTGACAGCTTGGATTGACTGCATGATCCTCCCAGCAGCCACAGGAAGCAACGCTTCCATGACATCAATGGCACAGAAACATTGCCCTTGGCAGAAAAGAGCTATAGAGCATTCTGAGTGTAGTTAATGAGTTCAAGGAGAGAGTGGTTTGTACCTTTTTTTTACCAAAACCCAACAAAATGATGGTTTTCATACATGGTTGTGATTTTTCAGGGTGACTGGAAGGCCCCCACTGAGAGGCCACACTGACCACAGTGCTTCCCCACAGCTTTAACAGCTCCAGACCTCCAAATCTGATGCCTCAGTACTGGTTAATAAAAACAATATATCTGGGTAACAAATGATGGTGCCTGTTAATGCAGCAAGGGCCAGTGGGTGTTAGGTCTTTCTGTGTTTGGTGATAACTTCAAACTCAGGTTCCTCAGCACCTCGCTGAAAAAGATCATGACATAGCATCAGCTGGTCTGTTTAGGGGTTATTCCACTGCAATTTGCTGGGTGTTGTGATGGTGCCATTTGTTGTCTGGTTACCTTTAGTAAATCTCCGGCATCGGACATCCTAGGCAATTTGTAGTATCTACTAACCTTATCATTCAGGGTGGGATCACAGAGTCATACAATAGTTAAGTTTGGAAGGGACCCTAAAAATCACCTAGTCCCAGCCCTCCTGCTATGGGCGGAGACACCTCCCACTAGACCAGGTTGCTCAAAGCCTTGAACACTGCCAGGGATAGGGCATCCATAGCTTCCCTGAGTAACCTGTTCCAGTGCCTCACCACCTGCACAGTAAAGAATTTCTTCCTAATATCTAATCTCAACCTACTCTCTTTCAGTTTGAAGCCATTTCCCCTTGTCCCGTCACCACAGCTCGAGCCCCTTTCTGGCTTCCTTGTCGGCCTCCTTCACATACTGGAATGTTGCTATGAGGTCTTCACGCAACCTTCTCTTCTTCAGGTTGATCAGCCCCAACTTTCTCAGCCTGTCTTCATAGGGGAGGTGCTCTAGTCCCCTTATCAACTTCATGGCCTACTCTGGACTTGTTCCGTGTCCTCCTTATGTTGGGGACACCACAACTGTAAGCTGTATTCCAGGTGGGGTCTCAGAGCAGAGGATCTGGATCTGGAAGAGCATGCAAGAAAGGTTGAAATCTCCCTCTAATATCATCAGGACTTTTACTGCTCACTACATGTCAAAAGTGACTTTTGAAAAAGGTATATATTGCAAATCAAAATTTCCACTGACGTCACGAATCTCTCCTGAGTAAATAGGAGAAACGGCTCTGTTGTTACAAGGATCTTATGAAGGATGCTGGAAAGCAGGACGATAAAGCATTGATGTTCTGTTCTTTCAGTCACCAAATTCTCCCTGAGTGACTCATTTGGTGTGAGCTTTGGGTTAGCCCAGAACAGAATTCCTCACAACAGCCCAAAGCAGATCACTATAGAGAAATATCATAATACTTACTTGCTGAGTATTCTCCTTGTTCCCAGCAACTTGTAGCTCAAGCACTTTCCAAGCTGTAAGTGGCATAACCACTGATTGATTTCTCTTCCATGAGTCTAACCTTCAATCTGTATAAATATTAAGTATCCATAACATCTTGGTATGAATAAAACTTAGTCCCTAAATATCTATGACTAATCAATCCTTTAAGCAGCTTCACTGACTTCTGAACTCCCACAGCAGCACTTAATTTGACTATTAATTTAATTTACTACCTTTCACTGCAAGTATTTTAACTCAAAGCAGCGCACATGATTTTCCCATCACCTGAATTCTTCATTAGGTTCAATGCATGACATGAAATACCAGTATGCAGGAGGCCATAAAAGATGATCAGTGATACGGTGACGCCTGAAAAAATTGGGTCAGAAGGGTTTAAAGATGAATCAGGGAAGGAGTGGGTGCAATACAGAAAGCAGCTGAGGGACTTTTTTCAGTCCTGTTGTTCATGTTGAGATGAAATGTTAGAATATAGATATAAGAAGAATATAGACAAAAACTCACAGTGAAAGCCTTCTCTACTCTTGACTTACAAAGGTTTAAACTGTCACAAATGTGTGATCACATTGATCAATATGAAACATGGTTGATGCATACACACACAGATTCAAGAATCCTTGCTGACATTACTGACAGTCACATTTTTAAGTGAAATATCCTTGCTTTCTGGTACTCTATATTAAATCTAAAAACCTCAAGATTTGCCTATCCACAGTAGGTAATGCCATGGGTGTGCTGGCTTTTCATGACCTTAAATCACAGGCTGATTTATGTATTCTGCTGTAGCAAACTCAGCTTCTTTGCAGAAGCTAACATCTGGGCAAAATTTAGCAGAAATATCAGTTTCAATTAATATAATTTTTTTTTAGACTCAACTCAAATTGTCATTGACAGAACCAGGCCTTAGGTGCTATGTGGGAATTAGCTTTCCTAAAAATTCAGCAACTGAACAGACCTGAGCAGATGACCCACAAGCCATCTGTGAAATAGTCAGCTTGGTGAAGTAATTTGTTTAACTGTGACCTGAATAATGAAGTATACAGTGTTATTTGTCAATTAGTGCTGTACCACATAGCACGCAGAAGGTTATGCAAAACAAGAAGCTGCTTGTAAAGCAATAGAGATACCTCTTATGAGTGCTAATCACTAAAACCCCCATCTTTTCAAATCTTCTGATGAGCTGTATTACTAATGTTAGAAGGTGATGCCTGTCAGCCAAGAACTACATTAGAGTCCATAATTGAATTTCAAGAGTTGTCAAGAGCAGGCTAATCAAATAGCTGTTACTTGAAGTGATATATGAAAGAAAGAAAAAAAGAAAGTTCTAGTCTGGTAGGATGCAAAGTATGTTGTATGACTTCCCTATGACATTTCAAATAATATGTTCAATTTCTCTGGGCTACATTTGTCTGACATTCTTCTCTTGTATAATGATTCATTATATATAATTTATTCAAGGACTGTAACTCACCTCTAAGTGCTCACAAATATTACTGCACCTAGACATTTGCATTGTAAAACAAATGTGTAACACCAGGGTTTATGAAGGATCCTTTTATATTAGTTCCCTGACAGAAATGATGGATTTTTGGGAGCACAACTTTGACCTTAAAATGATCTTAAAAATTTAGCACAGGAAACAATTAACAGCTCTTCCTCCCCTGTGCTTAGGTAATTTGACAATTTTAGGGAGACCCTGGTGGCAAAGTATTCCTTGGTCATTTAGAATGGATACAACTGTAATGCTGTTACATCAGTATTACCAGGAATGTTCCTACGATTATGAGAGTAATATAAAATACCCTCCCACTGCTCTGCAAAAGCAGGAGCCGTTTCAGAGTGGAGCTTTAGAGGTGGTGGAAGGCAGACAGAGGGCATTGCTCTGAGTGAAACAGTGAAAGAAAAACAGTCCCAGCTGGAACAAAGGCTGTGCATTGTGTCACTGCACTGAGCAGTTTTAATGACAGTGTGTGGGATTCTGGCATCCCTTACTGCCCCTGGTAAACTGGTATGTGGATATGTAATAACTCTTCAAAAAACAGGGGAGAAATCCAGTGCAAGAGGACAATATTCATCCAGGGAACATCAGGTCATGAGAAGCTGGTACCACAGTGGTGTCCTGACCTGTCTGGCTGCCACCCTCACTGGGCAGAATTGTTCAGTCTGGAAAAGAGACTGAAAGGAATATACTTTTCTCTGTTTCTGTGGCTATGAGAATTAGAGGTAACAAGATTAGCTACAGGAAGGAACAGTTACGTCAAACAGTAGCACACCATTTTTAACAGGCTGGCAAAGCACTGTAATGGCACACCCAGGGAGGTTATGACATCTCCAGTGCTGCTCCCCAGACAGGCAAACTTTTAAGGGCAGGTTAAAAAAATGTCTATGAAAGATAGTACCAGCACAATTACTGCCACTGCAGGAATAATTCAGTGCCCATGTTCAGGTATCCCTCCAGTCTAACCATGCTCAGCCACTATGTCCTGCTCTGGCACCTGCCTATTCTTCCAGTTGTGGCCTCACATCAGAAACACACTATCCTGGCCAGTAAGACCTGCCACCAGCAGGACATAGGACAGATGTTCCCACTCAGGACAGGATCGTGGACAAACTGGTCTCCCAGGATGCTGCCAGCTCTGTTCTTCACTGATTTCTCCAATGCACTTCAAGAAATCTTAATCCTTTTCCCTTGTTGATCCCCCACAGAGGTTGAAGATCTGCACGCAGGTCCACTGATCATTAATGGCCTGCTGTTTGGTGGTTTTAGCAGTGTTCAGGCTACGTGATGGGCTGTAGGCCAAAAATACAGGAATGCAAGCAGTGTCCCCACATAGTGCCAAATAAAATGGAGATGATGATTCCTCAGCCCTCAGTTAAATAAACAGTGGCTGTTCATGACAGCAGGTACTGCAACAGGAAGGCTGCCCTGAATTAATTTCTCCTGCCTGCTGCTCCCTGCCTGCTCTCTGGCAAGTCATTTATTTTCTCTCCACTGCTTCTGTTCCCCTTTTGCAGGCTAGGATAAACAGGATTCCTAATTGCACCAGGACACTGTGGGAACAGACAGGATCAGGTACTACCTTTGCCCATATATAATTCTACCTTTAAGTACTCTCAAAGGAAATATGAGTGCAGCTACACTCTTGATTTCATACCTACTGACACTTTAACACCATGTAACACTCCTCATGGGTTAAATGGAATCCATCCTTTAACTCTGATTTGTTGTTAATGTACAACCAAGAAAACAACAATAACCCCTGTGGGTTACCAAAATGCTTTATTACAGTAAAACATAATAGGCATAGACAAGAGCCAATGGTTATATTTTAACTGTCCCATCAAACCAAAATACCTTTATAATATTTTCTATTGCTTAAAAACAAAATACTAATAGAAATAATTTCATTATTAAAAATATATATAATGCTTTCTATTCATTCTGCTCTATATTAGAAAGGCAAATATTAGTGATATGGCTTAAATATATTAAAATTTTCCCTCTGGAAAGCTGGTCTTTACCTCTGGCTAGACCACATGTGGAGTGAGTTCAGGAATCTCTTTCTGCATGACAGCAGATATCAACCCACATTAGATGCAAATACAGTATGTTCAACCAGAGTGCCTGAGCCAGGCAAGAAGAAGGGTTGTCTGGAATGCCTATTCTACCATGGTTTTCTTTTCCTGCAGATTAAAAGTTCTCCAGTATATTCTCTTCTTATTGTTTTTCCTCTGGATAATCCCAAGTTTGTCTTCCCTCTTTTTAATCATTGCATAGTAAGAAACAGACTGTTGTTTTATCACAAAAACTCATTTTACCATAGTAGAATTAACCACCATGGCTGTTTTTTTAAGTTCTGGGTAAACTGAAGGAATAGGAGAGAAAGAGTGACTCCAGAGAGCAAGTCAGAGTTCTTCCATTAAGACACCTGCACTGAATCACTTCCTGGAGAAATCTCTGTCTCTCCGCTAAACTACAGTGTAAGCCCAGGAAGACTTGGTTGGAAGAAATTAGCCCTTGTGAATCTGGAGTTCACAAGAGTCCTACAGCATCCAAACATCCCACGTACTGCAACTCTGTATATGTCTGGAGCTGTGCTCTTACCCATCTTCAGTCATTTGCAGTTCTACCCAGGAGTCAGAGATGCATAGTCTAGTGTTTGCAGGCCCAGAGTTCTCTTACAAGGTGGCATTTGTGCAGCAACTAAGGCAGCAGGTAGTCAGGCTTAGCTGGGATTTCAGTGCTTCTCTGAAATACTGAGGAACTACTACCTATACTCAACAGTTCCTCTTGTAAACTACTGAAACACCAGTCAAGAAGGAAAAGGCTGCTACAAAAATGCACTGGAGAAAAGGAAAATGGCCTTTCCAGTGAGCCGAAATACACTGTCTAAAAATGACAGAAAGAGCATCCTATCCTGTTCAGACCATTTGCTGGACATTATTCACAGTTGCCATGTGTACAACATCCTTACCATTTTCAATCAACTGGACAAAACTGTAATATGTTGATACTAAAACAGCAGTAGACAATCTGTAGTGCTACTTCCTCATCCACATTGCCAGCAAACCCCTGAAAAACTAAGGCAACATTATACTATGGTTGCACTGTTTTGAAAACCTCATGCTGAGGTTGTTCTACTCAAACTTTCTCCTCCCTATGTCCTGGCACAAAAATGAGCACTGCGACAGTAAAAGCACCTGGTCAATTTTTCCTTCTGTCACTCGAGCTCACCAGGAGTTGGGGCCAAGAAGTCATCATTACATTTTACAAATACCTATGTTCAAAAAAGACTGGTATCTTCGTTGTTCATATTTTCCTGGATATACTGGAGAATGTCCACTTCATTCATTGTCTGAATCCTGCTTTCATCTGGCTTTGCTGATGAAGATGAATTAGTGCTCCTGGGGGCAACTGCTGGCTTCTGAGGCAGCGGTGGTTTCGGTGGTACCTTAGGTTTTGGTTTGGAGGTAACTTGCAAGAGTTTCTCAAGATCATCTGCAACTCTGGAATGAAAAGAAAATATCACTAAAATCTTGGGAATTTTTGAATTGCTTTTTGTTTTGGAAGAAAATGCAATCTTTCAAAATATATCTTTCTGCAGGAAAGAATTTACTTTGATGAATTTCTCTTTCCACAGAACTTTCCATAAGAACTCTTGTTATAATGTGGCTTCTCAGTTCATTGTACAAGTTAATTAATTTTGAAGCATGTTTTCAAATGTCTAAATTAAAAGCAATTTACAATTATCAAATGAAAAAGAACTTTATTTTAGTTTGGGAAACAAATGCTTTTAATTTGTGACAAGATGATTTGCTTCCCATACATTTTCATGGGAAACTAAAATATTTCACATTCAGCTCTGCTTCCTCTTCATCCACACCACCCAAAACTAAGACTGAGCATCCCCATGCTCAGTCATGAGAAACTGGAAACACTAGTGGATTTAAAAATACTGTGTTCAAATTTGCTTCCAGGAAACTGAAGAAACTTTGCAGTCTGTGACCATATACAATAACTTTTTTTTTTTTTTGGTGTTAATTTCCCTTTATTTTCTAGTGAAATTACCCAGAGCACTTCAAACAGTTCAGGATATTTTCTACCTCCATTGTTTGACCTTATCAGAGATGCAGCAGGCTGTGCATGCCCAACTCTGTTCCCACATGAGCTGTTAAAGATTTTGAGAGAGCCCCTATAGCAGACTGTCTTGTAACTCCAAGGGCTGTTTGCCTTTGGAAAGTGAATATGTGGAGGAAAGGAAAAGAAGGATTTCATGTCAGGTATTTTTTGGTTCTTCCACTCATTTGCCTTTTGTAATTAGAATCATAGAATCATAGAATATCCTGAGCTGGAAGGGACCCACAAGGATCATTGAGTCCAATTCCTGGCCCTGCACAGGACAACCCAGTAGTCACACCATGTGCCTGAGAGCATTGTCCAAAATGCTTCTTGAACTCTGTGAGGTTTGGGGCTGTGATCACTGCCCTGGGGAGCCTGTTCCAGTGCTCAACAACCCTCTAGGTGAAGAACCTTTTCCTGATATCCAGTTAATGTCTTCCTTACTACCAGGCAATGAGGTCATCTTAGGGGAGGTGTTACCCATATCCCTGTGAAACCACTGGGATAACTTCTGCTGACTAAATGGGACAGTGATTCCTTCCTTTGTCTCTTTATTCCCAGCCTTGTGGGAAATACTGTAAATGCCTCTGTCACATGGCAGAACAAGTGGTAGGGCTTTCTGCAGACAGTTTAGACAAAGCTGAGGTTTTCCATAATTTGGGAAGCAATTGATGAGGGCAACTGTCCAGGACCATGGGGAACACAATCAACAGAAGAAGCAACCTCACAGAGACACTTTACTCCTCCATCTCCAGTGTATATTGTTTGAATGTAAAAACCACAGGTACTTCAAGAGTTCCAACCCCCTCAGCTAAGGATTTCACTATTACTAAGACAAACTGCATGATTTCAAGGGTTTCTTTTGTGTGTTGACTCTCATTAAAAGCTGTGAGGAACTTACAGCTGTACTGTTCAGGGTGAGACAAACTAAACTCACCATGAATTGGCCATAAAGTCAACATGGATCGGCCTAAATTTTCTGCTGTAAAGACAGAGTCCTTTAAGGTAAAACTATTCCTGAAGTCAGGCAGATCTTTCTGTGACTCCCAAAAGGAATCTAAAAAGAATCAGTTTTAACCAAGGCTGCTCTATTAAAATCAATTGCCTGAACACTGATACCTAAAACTGGGAAATATCTAAACAGACCAATTGATGGACAGAGCAGTCCACTGCCCCAGAGCTCTGCACCTTGAACTCTACCTATGGTATTCCAGCAGGCAGCTCCTCAAATTTCATCCTCCAAATAATTCTGGAGATTATATTTTCCTTTATTTAGATAAGATTTCTGATGTCTTTTAGTTTTCATGATTCCCTGTGGGCGACGCATCCCACTTAACTTACAAAACACACTCTATGTATTTATGAATTTCTCATCTACACAGAAGAAATTAATTTAATTTAAGACCAGGCCTTTCTGTTTGCTGCAAACTCTGACATCCCAGAGATATCACACCTGTGATCACATTGCCAAGACATGTTCTTGTTCTCTTTGGTCTGTAATAAACAAGACATGTTAGGGCTGGTATTTCTGAAGTCTCACTTGCTTTAGCTGATCTGATTCTTCCTTTCCTGGCATAAACAAATACTGAATGAATCAGTGTCCATGTCATAAAGTTCTGGTCACAAATAACAGAAACCATAATAACCAGAGAACAATACACAATATACATACAGACCCTACGGAGGAAGCATGATTTTGAAGTAGGTGCACTGCCCAGAAGGAGCAGTAAATCCAGCTCATTACTTGATCAGATGGTACAGATTCCTGAATTCTCTACTTCTGTGTGGTTCTGTACTAATTTCTGTTCTAACCACAGCAACAAAACCACTCAGCAAGCCAAAAAATACCCTCAAAAGGTCCAGTCTAGTAGGTTGTTGGGGTTTTTAGGGGCAGATGGGTTGGTACAGTGCTTTTAAGCCAAAGATTCTGCAGGGGATGATTTTTCAAAGTCTGGAATCTGTTCATGTAATTTCCTTTATTTGTCCTGGATTTTTTCAAGACTTGGTTTAGACAGAAGTCTCTTACAGAGAACACAGATAATATGTGGTCTTTGTCTCAAAACCTGCTTTTCAGTGCTGCAGTGGCAGGCAAACTGTTTGATCCACTGCTGTTTGATCATGAGACACGACTGTCTTTGCAAAACTAAAGAGGTAAAATGCAAAATGCCTTAGGCAGAGAATGAAACAAGGACTACTATTTCTTGAGAAGCAAATGAGTTGTTACAGTGCATAACTACTACCATATTTAACTCCAGGCCAGAAGGAGGAAAAAAAAAAAATCAAGCAACTATTCTGAAAAAAGATTAAAGGAAGAACCTTCCCATTCCTATCTTTTTATAGACCACCAGGCACACAATCCGTGTAATTAATCATTCTTTAATTAGTCTTTCTCATTTTCTGTAATGGAAAAGCAGTGCCACATTGTTTAAAATTCCTGCCATACTGTTGGGCTGATTCACAGACTCTATTGGAGCAAATTCTCTTTGTTTCCAGACACAGAAAGGAATCAAAACCCTTACTGAAGAAAGGCTGTCACAAAGCCCTACAAAATGACTGCTGGCACGTGGACTTCAGGAGAGTAAACAAGTTCTGACTTGGAGACAGACACAGCCACCATCCAAACATCAACATTTTAGATGTCACTTCTCTGAACTCTGTCCTGTCTCTCTGGACAAAATCTTTGGGACAGGAAAGACTATGTGCATGTACAGCATGATGGGAACTCGGCTTGCTGGGAATGCTCTAATGAGGAGAATCAGTAATGAAAGCAAGAGACAAAGACTCCCATAATTTGCTAAAGTATCCAAAAGACTCATGCTTGAAGCTCTGTTGTGTAACTAATAGCAGTTCTTGCAGAACAGACTTTTATCTTTCCCTATCTTATTATCTTTATTTTGTCTGGTGTTAATTACATGCACAAGAGATACCTTAGTGAAGCCTTGGGGAGTGGTGTAATATCACATCTATAACTTTAGAATAAAGACCTGGGCCCAAAAGTAGGCAGGAGGCTTCAAAGTATCTCTGGACCATCACTGCTACTATGGTCAGTGGAGACAGTGTGATGTCTAGCAAGGCCCAGGGAAACACGCAGGCTGGAGTTAACCACAGGAATGCCAAGCACTGGGGGCCATGCTTCAGCTTTCCCCTGAAATCCACTACAGGTAAATTCATAGTGGTAATTTAACCAGGACCAGAAAATATGTCTGGACACTAGAACGTGAGAATTTGTACTGCTGAAATGCTACAAGAACCACTTGCATGGCTTTAGTCTGGGACAGATCAGCCCTCCTCCGAAAAGCTCTCTGGCCCAACTCAGAGCTGGTGCAGGACAGGGACCATTCCCAGGAGGCAGCTGTATACACTCACCTTGTTCTGAAGCTGGAGAGAGTCTCAACAGCACGGCTGCAGCCCTAATGCTGCCTGGCCAAGAGCCAAAGAACAGGCTCATTAGCACAGGTAAGTCCCACACACATATGCCCACAAGCTCTCTGAGGAAAACAGCCTGCTGGTTACATCACTCACCCAGGAAATGAGACAAGTCAATTTTTCCAGTCTGAAGAAGTTCAAACCTCTGTCTCCTGCTTCTCTAGAAGGTTCCCTTATCACTAGGCAAAGGCATAGCTGAGGCATGGGAAAGCAGGCAGCTTTTGCCCCCTGAGCTGACAATGTCTGTCAAAATGGAAACAGCTTGGGGTAAGAGCCTCGAAACGCGGTGAGTCTCAAGCCCAGCAAAAACATATCTTGCTACACTAGGAGAGGACAGGACTTTGGGTCACCTCTCTGCATTATTCTATACAACCTATACATGTTCCTCAAGGTGAAGCAAGGATTAATGTTTCCTGTCTGGCAAAAGCCTTTTTATTCTGTTTGCCAAGTTTATTTTATAGCTGTTCCGGTGCCTGTAGCATCCCTATACATCACATGAAGAATTAAATGAAAAAAATAAACACTTGAAAACCATCACAGAAGAATGTTATTTGTTTACTGTAACCTACTGCAGCCAAATCAAAGACCTTTCCCCACAGTTAGGTCACAGCAAGCAAGAGAAACAGCCCTGGAGTGGTCAGGAAATTTCTGACTCAGTTACTCCAACCTCCTCTACCACTTGCTCACTGACCAAACAACCCTCTGCCCAAAGGATTTACATTAAAACCTTCTGGAGTTTCTCAAAGCTCTTTTTCCAACTATGGTGCTGTTCTCATACCCCCAGGACAAGGAAAAGCATTGGTGCTGGAGATGGTGCCCCACATGACTTCTGGCTAGACTGAAGATTTAAGTGTTGTTCTCTGAATTCAGCATCTGCTAATGCCTGCTCAAAGATGACCACACAAACTTTGTCTGTCTCAGGGGTGGCAACAGCTCCTTGGAAAACCTGAAGCTGACAAACCTCTAGTCACAGAATCATAGAATCTTCTGAGTTGGAAGGGACCCATAAGGACCACTGAGTCCAACTCTTCAGTCAATGGCCCACGTGGAAATCAAGCCCATGACCTTGGCATTATTAACACTATGTTCTAATCAACTGAGATAACTTCAGGGTTTGTATGGACTGAACGGTTAGGAATGAGCAGTGTTAGGATGTGGTTTCATAAACAGCTTCAGCCTCTAACACTGTAATGCTCCTGAAAGGGTCGTCAGTGTAATCCTAAGAAAGAATACACCAGGTCTGCCATCTCAGGGCAGCAGAACTGGGAACCTGCTGCTGACACTTTTTTAAGCACTGGAAAAAGACAAATGTTGTGCTGACAGCTGCTTCCTTCCATCTCAGCTCCCTATTCATTATCAAAGGTGAAGCTAATTAAATCTCTCCTAAAAAGCTGCTCAGACAACTGCGATAATTATTTCAGGCTAGGATGTGCAATAATTTATGCAATTCTGTGGGCCCACAGAGCTGCTGCAACATTCACAGGATCAATTCTAGCATTGGTTTTCCACAAAAACCTGATCCATCACACCAGACAGGCATGATTCAGATTAATGAAGTAGAAGAGCGCATGCCTGCAGGGCTATGATCTCACTGGCATAATGGAGACATGGTGGGATGGCTCCTATGACTGGAGCGTTGGAATGGAAGGATACAGGCTCTTTAGGAAGGACAGGCAGGGGACACGAGGAGGGACTGTCCTCCCCTATGTCAGTGACCAGCCAGAGTGCATGGAGCTCAGCCTGGAGATGGATGAGGAGCCATCTATGAACTTATGGGGCAGGATGAAAGCAAGGGCAGGGACAGGTGACATTACAGTGGGGGGTCTGCTGCAGGGCACCTGGCCAGGAAGACTGAGTGGGTAAGGTCCTCTA
Source organism: Empidonax traillii (assembly GCF_003031625.1). Taxonomy (NCBI): domain Eukaryota; kingdom Metazoa; phylum Chordata; class Aves; order Passeriformes; family Tyrannidae; genus Empidonax; species Empidonax traillii. The sequence continues at coordinate 68,081 of NW_020956249.1, forward strand.
TAGGCAGCATCAGCATCATGTTCACAAACCTTGGTCCTCACAGGGGACTTCAACCACCCCAATATATGCTGGAAGGACAACCAGCAGGCCATAAGCAACCCAGGAGGTTCCTTGAATGTGCTGAGGCCAAATTACTTCTCTAAGTTATAAAGGAGTCAAAAAGGAGAGGTGCTATGCTGGACCTCGTTCTCACCAACAAGGAGGGGTTGGTGGGGAATGTGAAGCTCAAGGGCAGCCTTGCTGCAGTGACCATGAAATGGTGGAGTCTCTTAGGGCAGTGAAGAGGGTGCATAGCAAGCTCAGTACCCTGGATTTCAGGAAAGCAGTCTTTGGCCTCTTCAGGGACCTGCTTGGTAGAGTACCATTGGCTAAAGCCCTTGAGGAAAGAGGGGCCCAAGAAAAGTCATTAATATTCAAGGATAACCTCTTCCAAGCTCAGGAGCAATGCACTCCAACAAAGAAAAATCAGGCAAAACCACTTGGTTGCTTATCCCTCTCTTTCTCAAAGCATATCCTATGAAGGAAGAGTATAACATGACCCTGTTTTCCTGAAGGCAACACAATGGGACTTGACCTTGCCAGTTCCTACCACAGCAATTATCTCTTTTCCACAGATTCTGGAAGGACAAGAAGTATAGACACCGCACTAATGTATTACGGCAGACCTAGTGATAGGAAACAGTGCCTGCATCTACAATGCCAGTGGTTAGGGTGAGGTAGCTCACCAAGATTTCCCATCACCATTACTTAATATCTGTCAGTAGGCCAAGAAATTAGTAACCAGTAAAAGGCAGGTCAATGGACAGGAAGAGGGAAGATATTTGTTTGAACGGACATGGGTATTTTTCCATAAAAAGAAACCATCCATTACATTTACAGAGAAATTGGTTCTTCCCTGGGCTTGTTAATGTAAAGTAGGTGATTCTATTTAAAACAGTAATTCTCATTTTATATGAGCAGGTATTCACAGAGAGTCTTCAGTTTGCAATGAGAATATTTATCATATTCTCTTCTCCCTCATGTTGTGACAAGCACAGCCCCCGTACATTTTGCAGACTCGTTTGTCTCCCTAACAGTCTCTGCCTCAAGACTTACAGTCACTGCTGAGGATTCGCTGCTGTGCTGACAGTGCTGTGTTAGTGCTGCTACAACCACCCAGGTACCATAAAGATCACCAAAGATTTGACTGCTCCTGTGTTCTGCTCTGAACAATATCTTTTTCCCATCTCCCCTTTGGAAGAAGAAGGTTCTGCTTTCCTCTGCCTTGGGCAGTGCTCTCTTAACTCTGCCCATGATTCACAGTAAGTCAGACGCTTCTCAGACCTACCACATGCACATGAGCAGACTCTGTCGTACATGTGAATGTTCACTGCATGAGCTCCCACATCTGCATCATTCAGCTAATCCACTGCTGAACATGTCCAGGTTTCTGACCTACCATAGACCTGCTGGAGCGTCATAGCTCAGGATGGTCTTAGATCTTAACAAAAGGTCCAGGAAAACTTTCTGTGTGGTATAACAGAGTGGTATAACCCACTAAAGGAATGGGTTGTCACAGCTCCTGATTTGATCTGAGGGCTGGGGAGAGATTTCTTCAGCCCCCTTTGGGAGAGTACTTGTCAACACCTTCAGGGCAAAGGCAAGACTTATTCTTAGGTGTTAAAATATGCTCACGCTCCCATGCCAGGGAGATTGCAGGGTTCAGATCAAGTTGAACATTTCCTCTCACACACAGTGTCACTGCCTGGAAAAGAGACTGTGGAACTGCCCTGCAAGAATATGTAAACACCAGTCTGGTGGTAAGAGAAGGTGGGAGATGATTCAAATGCTGCCCCTAAATTTATGAGACCTGACAGTTCTGCTGAGGCTGAAGAGAAAAAAAAGTGCATTATGCACAACCACTTGAGAAAGTTTAGATGTGGGATTTCAGGTCACTGCAAAGAATTTACACAGAGGCAAAGTGAAACACTGGTTAGGTAAAAAGAGTCTGCCACTCCTCCCATCCCGTTAATAGCAGTTTCTCCTTGACCCCCAACTGCGTTCAGTCCACCAGCTCTCTGTGATGTGCAGATAACACCATGAACTGGGGTTACCAGGGGAATTTCAGAGGGTGTTAGGCACCTGAACGGGTCAACAGATCCCAATCTGCCTATACCTCCTGCACAGCCAGGAGTTGCCTCTGGATTCCCATAGCAACTTTCCCATTGGACCACTGGCATGATTTTCTGCTTCATTACGTGCATTCATTTCCAATTGGATCTTGACGCCTTGTCAGCTATTGAAAGCACTGGGACAAATCAAGGATAAATGAAAACTACTGGAATTTAAAAGAAATGGAATCTTTTCCCATGGGTTTCCATAACCATCTGGGTGTGCTGCTGTCACTGATGACCCAAAATGATTTAAAACCATGGTCTATTGGTCTCAGAGCAGACTTCAGGGACCCTTCTCTGCCACAGAGGAGAAGAACATACATAATCCAAAACACATTAACATGACAGATGGAAAGGCTCTCTCTAGCAGATGAAAATGCAAGGAGTGCATTGGAACAGGCACTTGTAGCTGTATGAACACTCTGGATCAAGTGCTGTGTGCTGAGATTGCTAAAGCAAACATGAAAATATAGGAAGCACATATGTGTCCGCTCCCAAAATACCACTGCACTAAATCAGCTCATGTCCTGCCCCATCAGCTTCTATAAACTTCAAGTGGGCTGTCAGAATGTAATGCAAGATGGCACCCAACCCAATTTAACCTTTGTTTAAAGTCAGCCAGGTGTTACTCTTAAGGCAGACAGCACTTCTGCATGTGCAGAAAGCAATATCTTCAAAATTACCTGCCGCAGGAGTGGTTGGAAACCACACACAGCTTCTCTCTCCTGGGTCTAGTACCTGCTGTGGAAGGCATGAATTTGACTCACTACTGCAGCACAGATTCCCTGGTGATGCTGGTCTCTCTGAGCATTGGTTCCCTGCTTGATCTCTTGAGGATTATCAGAGCAGGCAAACTAGTCTTGTGAAAGCGATGTCAGGGATAAAACACATTATGTGCTGTTCCAGTGCTACACTATCAAGGGGGAAGCAATACATTATTCCCTCCTGTAATTCTGAGCTCCAGTCCTCCTTTCCACTAGATTAAAATTTAAATGCAGGGTGATAAAGATTTTAATGAGAGTCCTTCGCTGCTGTGGAGGTATGCATAGGATTCCTCCTGGAAACATGCACAGAGGTCTGTGAACCAGCAGCAGAAAATCCTTCCTCTTGTGGCAAGAGCCCCTGATTTCACCTCCCTGAAGCTGAACTGTTCTGTCTCTGGGCTTTGTGCCTCCCTTCTCAAAATGGAGGTCAGGTTCCCTGAGGATCATTTGCAGAAAGCAGAAATGTCATGTTAGAAAACAAGAACTAGACAGCATGCCTGGGGCCTTCAGGTCATTTCCTTTGGAGTCACAGAATAATATCTTGCACCTTACTTTCTCAGAGAGTCTTCCTACTTTCCTTTTTAATGTGTTTGATTTCCAAGCTCCATGACACACATCTTACATTTCACTTGTGAGTACAAGTATTGATTCACAGTTTGCATTCAAAGTATTTAAGCTTTTCCCTCATTCACCCCACATGACAGATTTGATGAGTACCTCAGCAGTTCCTCAGTGTCTTCCTCAGGACCCCTGCTCAGCACATCCTTGCTGTTCTCACAGGCATCTGGCAGCAGCAGTGAGTCACCCAGTCTCACCACCCCACCAAGGTCTGGATCTTCAAATAATTTCAGATCTAGAAAGGGGAACCAGAACATGCTGTAGTTAGATCATGCTGTGTAACACAACGCCTGCACTAACACTAGCCAGTAAATCTGGCTACTGGGCTAAAAAAACATATCACGTGGACAATTATGTTTTCAACAAAGACAATCCACAGAGTGCAGTGATACTCTGCACTCTCAGGACTTGGTAAATCTGCTTTTTCCTTGCACTCAGTAGTAGGTCACATTACTCTTGTTAGTGTGGCATGAGTGACTGTGGGACAGCCAGCTCCCACACAGACCTTAATATTCCAGTTCAAAATGTCTACAGTAAACAGCTATGGGAGCTGTATAGGTCTTATTCTTTCTGAATGATTCTAAATGATTCTGCTCAGCTGAAGATTTACCTTAACATTCCCAAATCATTATTTAGCCTGTATATTCTGTACCACCATAATTTATATGTGTGCTTTAGATAAAACATTCTGTGTATATAAAAATACAGAACAGATTTACTCTCTTTCATCTTCTTTCTGGGACCAACTGATGAGAAATCTTCTTCTGGGCCAAAGAGTCCTTCATCTGGATTCACTTCTTCTTCAAAAAGGGTTAATTTGGGTTTCTCTTCCTTGGTTGGAGGAGCAGGTGCCTTTTTTGCTTTTTTAGTTCTAAAACATAAGAGAAATAGAAAGTCAGCTGCAATTCTTCATTTAACAAGGAAGATTTATGTCTAGAAAGTCTCCTAAGCTGAAAATAGATGGCAGGAGGCTAGGTAAGGTCTATGGAAAGGTCTATAGAAGGGTGCACAGATATCTGTTAGTTACTGGCAGGAATAGGACTGGCAGGAATGAGCCGGAGGGACTGTTGGTCTGGTGTACTGTACATATACATGTTGTGTATCCCTAAGAACTGTCGAGGAACCCAGTGGGAACGGGACGAGCAGGGCTAATAATGCTGTACTGTGCAAACTGCCACTCAAACCCATTTATTTTAAGCAGTTATACTCCTCCCACGCAGAAAGCTTAAAATAAGAAAGAAGGTCAGTTTCAGCAACAGTGTCCTAGATGGACAGAAAGGGATGGCTTGAAAAACAAAGTGCATGTTGGTCTGTTGCACTGATCCCTTTGGACAGGATTTCAAAAATCTCTTTGGCTTCATTTCCTCACCAGTTCCTGCTGCTGTTTATGGCTGCATACTTCCTTCATAAAGGTATTAGATACTCCCCTCATCCCCAGAGGAACTGTATTTATGAGACTACACCACCTTTAAGTTGAAGCAAGCAGGAACTGGAAGAGACTTGGTGGACAGGCTGCTTTTTGCAGAATTTACAAATGTCACCCGCTACTTTCTTGAACCAAGGACAGGATTAACTTCCTCTAAAGTTAGTCTTCTAAAAATCTGTCAGTGAGACAAAGTTAATTTTTAGGCTTCTTCTCTACTCTGTGGAAAGAGACACACATCTCCTTAGGGCAGTGAATCCCACCTATTTTTAATACTGCTTTGGATACAATAAATCTCTTCTTCCCACAGTCTGGGGAAGGAAGCTAAAACCTAGTTTGAATTAGAGGCCTCATTTGCACTGGCTTAAACAAGGAGAGTTGAATGCCTTTCCAAGAGCAGAGTGAAAAGCTGCTTACTTCCACACCCAGGACTCAGGTTCCACTGGCTGAAGCTACAAGGCTGCTCTCAAAGGAGGCAGCTTGAGTTATGAGCTAACCCTGATCTGTTCTTAATCCCCCGCTTTGCTTACGCTCAAGGGTGTAAAAAAGAAAATTTAGAGAACGGGACAAAACCTTTGGGTCAAAAGTCCAATTCAAACTAAGCTGAAAGAGAAGCATTCCTTAGGACAGCATGTCCTTCCTAAGTAATTGCCATAGTTCAGAGATCCTCAGATCCTTACTCTCAGCAGTATTGGCCTTGCTATTTCTAAGGTAGACCCTTTGAGGTCTCTTACAATAGAAGACCTGATCTTCTCCTTTGCACAGAGCAGGTCAGGTTTCCGCCTAGAGCAAATCCAATTATCAGCACTTAACCTGCCACAGTCATCAAAAAATAAGAACAAGGTCAAAAGATTACACATACATTCCAACTACATTAAAGAATCTTGTAAAATCCTCTTCCAATTACAGCTCCACACAGAAGAGTGGAGTCCAGTTACTTTCAGTTATTTTCACAAGTTTATTATCAACAAAATAGAACTCATGGATGATACCACCTTGCTACCACCACTTGTCTCAGCAATGGCAAATGCAGCACTTTGGAAGACCAAGAACAAGCCCCATGGAGAACTTAAATATGGCTTTATTTGGAAATGTACCCTATTTGATATAGTAAAGGTATCTCCAGTTGTCAGCAACTAATTTGCTACACTATGATATAAACCTTAGTTTTAAAGCAGAAACTTTTACAGAGAAAGTGCCATGGATTTCTTTTATTTTGCATTCATATTCATTATGGATATGCCTAGAACGACTTCTGAATTTGAGCTACTTTTGAAAGCTCAGCTCCAAGGAACTGCTTCAGACTGAAGCATTTGTAAAAGACTCTTCTCCCAAAACCTGTCAAAATCTAAAATTATAATATGTACAAATTAGACAGCTTTCACCCAGGATTTCTACACAAACTCAAATTCTTTGCTTTATTAACTGTGGTAAGGAATCTATCATTCAAATGAGTCTTAGTATTAAAGTAAAAGGTAAAAAATGAGAGCCATTATATTTAACCACAAAATCAGAGGACAAGAAGACTGAGTCTTCCAGAGATGACAAACTGATTAAAAACAGAATTAGTAGACACAAATAAATCCAACCTACTGGGGAAGAAGCAGCCTTTATTTGCATAGTTTAAGCCTCGTAAAGTATTCTTTAAGAGGTGAATGACAATATAAATGTGGATTTGCTAACCTACAGAATCCCAAAAGTCTTTGACATGATCCCCTGTCCAGAGGGTTACAACAGTTCTCCTGATGCATAAGAACCTGTTACACCACAGGTACTTATAACCATGAGCCAGTACACTCCCAAGCAACAGGTCTCCACCCCAGTAAAGTTAAGAAAGAGTTTACCAGTAGTCAGCTGAAGTATTTGCAGCAAAATTTACCACTGTGGTGGGAAATACCAAAGAAAGGGAAGAGAACCATAAAGATTGTCATAAAGAACAGCATGTAAACCAAAATTAATTGAACTGAAAGGCCCTAGTAACAAACCTCTGTTTAATCCAACCACCAAACCAGCCCACTAACATGGGCTCACTTTCTATTTGGCCAGGAAACTCCACTGCCAGTAACGGCACAGGGCCAAAACCTCAGGGGCTTGACCTGCTACTGGTAGGAACATGAAAAAGTTGTTTTTCTACCTTCAGGTTGTTTCCCCTCACTACTCTCCCAAGGAAGCCGCAGTTGGACTGCCAAATAATTCCAGCACATCCATACAGGGACTCTGTTGAGGTCAGTCTCTAAGTGGGAAACAAGATTCCCACGGTTCTGTATTTAGCTGTGCCAGTCCAGACTGTGCACTGCTGAGCAGAGGTCAGTGGATGAGAGTGGATGTGTAAGAACTCAGCGCCTGTCTGAGTTCTGCTCTCAGAATCAGCTGCAGCGGGCTTGAGTGTGCATCTGCCTGCCCTCTCATCCCCTCTCTATATATTCCTGCCACCTCCCTGTAAGCAGGGACTTAGCTGGAGCTGAGCTCCAGCTCAGCTGAAGCCACAAGCCGGTAGTCCTTGAGAAGAGAACCTGCACAGACGTTTAATTTGATGACCATGATGTGCCAGGGTGCAGTAAACTTGTGCAGGCACGCAGAGGCTTTTGGGAAGACAGAAATGAAGTAACATTTGGTTTTCCAAAGTATTGCTATACTTAAGCCCTGCACTTCATTAGCACCTCCTTCATACATCACGCTCACAACCTTGGGACCTGACATTTTGAAACTACCAGCATCCAGCTGGTGGAAGATGACCCGTGTTATTGCTATTTCTTTATTGCTGAAACAAGTGAACCCTTGGAACATCACTCTAGTGAATTATTAAAAATCTTCCATACAGGAAGAACTGTGAGAATCACTCAAATAACAATGCTGTCTCCTGCTCTGACTCCTCCACTCGCCTCCTAACTGACATGGACCAAAACTGGATGATTAAAAATTAAGAGTATATGAATCCACTTAGTCAGGCTGCTGGCACACTTGAAAGTCCAGCTGAGTCTTGGCTCCCAAATGGCTCTCAACCTGGCTCTCAAATCACCCAAGAAAATGCCGACAAAACCCTGCATGCAAAGACACTTTCAAACCTAACCTGTTTTGTGAGCACAATTCTCTTGCTGCTGTTCACCAAATACAAAGTAGGTCACTCATTTGCCAGCCTCCAGGTCTCACTGGCACTGCAATCATGCAAATATGCTTTCTGGTCAGCTGTAGAAAACAGCAACGAGGATGACTAAGACACTCCAAAGCCAGAAGATTTCCAGAACTGTATGTGTGATGGCTGTATTATGAAACACTGGATCTCCAGATCTAAGACTTGGTGGCACGTGGCTTAAATCACAGAGTATTGTGCTGTCTACAGAGGAGCCCCTAACCCATGATCACTGCTGGGTTAAAAGAGTGAGTGTTGCTATCAGGCTATGTGTAATCTCAGCACACTGACAAAAATTCACAGAATTTATTGTTCTGAAAATGTGACCATCTCTTTTTTATAAAAATAAAATTATGCTCCAGGAAAAAAATGTTACAGTAATTTTTTTTTTTTTTTTTAAAAAAAGGACCTAAATAGAATACACATACTCCTATTTTAGGTATCCATGGGATTTTACACGGGAGGAGCTCTCTAATATAAATGGACAAACAACTCCTACAAATCTACGTTCAGGTTTGAACAAAAGAACTACAGCTCAAATAGCAGCTATACTACCACATCTTCTTGAACATAATTTCTGAAAAACAAAGAACCTATACACTAGTTCCTGCAGAAAACAAAATGTCATCTGCTGCTTTCTTTTCATTCAACAGTGCTCGCTTGCCAAAGCTGCCTGATAATAACAGACAGGACAAAAGGGGTCATTCTCATCCACTTTGGGCAAGGGATGCCCAATAGAAATTCTAAGCCCGTCAGCTCAGCACAGCCTGACTGCTAAGCATTTAGCAACCATGACAAGTGTTGGCCACAGGGATACTTTAGCTCACACAGTAATCCTTTTCTTGTGGACATCACAGAAACATACAGTATGGCTCTGACATATTCCAAAATAAGATAATGCATAATAGATGGGAGAAATCTCCTATTAAAAATCATTTGGAAGAAAAGCATTCAACTGTAGGCAAAGTTCCTCTGCTGCAGCCCCAAGATTAGGTCAGTCTTGGACTACTGTTCCAGCAGAGCAACAGATGGAAAGAAAGCCTGAAGGAACAGATTTTCAAGAGTCCAGGTCCCATCTAGAGACCTGCTTTTGTGGAGAGATTTTTCTGAAGGGCTCAGCACTCAAGAGTACCTCTTCTTCCTAAACCAAGCCAAGCTGGTTCCATAATCTGTCCTTAAGCTTTCTGATTATATTCTTTTTCAATATAATTTGAAAACAGATGAGAAGACCACAGATGGACAACTTTTGTTTAGTACACAGCTCATTAGCAATAATCGTAATACAGAGACATTTCCTAAAATGTTTTCAACTAAATAACTAATAAAGGCATACACAGGCACTTGTATGGCTGGCAAGGGAACCAGGGTTACAGAGTAGATTGCAAAGAAAGAAAGTTATAATAAAGCAAATTTATAATTTTCCTCTGATTTTCTAAACTAAACCAGAACATGAGACTTGCTGAAATAAGGACAACAAAAGACAAGTTTCAAAACATAATCATGTCTGAATGAAACCACAGTGGTCCAGAACAAGACAGGAATAATGAAGTGGTCAATAATGATGCGAAAGAGCCAAAAATGCTCACTAGGATGCAAAGCAGCAGAATGGTACTTTCAGGGTTTCTGACAACAGTGAAATTTTTCTTATCCTAATAAACATGTTAATGATGCACATTTTGAAATATGCAATACCAGATAACACATACTAAGGTGTTTTGGAAAAAATCTTTGAGCACCCTGGATATAACAACTCAACACATTTGAGAACTCCAGGAAGGTTACAGAGGGATAAAAATGAAGCCATTTCAGAAATCAGAAAAGTTAGAAAAATATAACACAAAGAAGCACAGGCTGGTGAGCATTGCTTTGATGCCTGGTAAAATTACAGAAAGTCACATAATCAGATGTAATCAGCAAGTAATTAAAAGAGCATTCATTACTAAAATCTGGCTAGAACTGTGCTGCTGTTTTCTTTTCATGAGCCTACAGGTTTTGGTTAGTAATGCCATCTTACCCAAGGACTGACACAGCAATCACGAAGTTCCCACTGTTTTCTTCCAAAGCAGAAGCAGGATGATGGAAGCTCCTATCCTTCAGGTCCTGTAGACAAGGGTCTCACTGCAGCATTGCAGGGATCTGCTTCTCTACAGAGAGATCTAGAGCTATCTCTGCATTAACTTGGGCACACAGATGCCTCAAGCAAGAAGGGATGAAACCAGAACACTCTTTTCGGATCTTCGTCATATATTTGGCAGGACAAGGAGGAGAGAATATTGTCTTTCTGTTCAGTCTGTGAATTAGTAAAAGAGCTACAATTCTGCCCAGCTCCATCCTATTTCTCCTATTTATCCCTCCTCAATAATTTCCCCAAATTTCTGACCAGTATCAGATATTTTCTTGCTCCCCCTCCAGAATCTGCAGTGCTGCCTTATCCTCTAGACTGCTAATGGGCCTCCTTGTCATCTTCAGTGCTCTTTTTCACATTACACACCTCCTACCTTCTAGACCTCTGTTCTGGACCCTTTCTGCTTTAAACCTAAAGGTTACTATCATGGTCAAACCACGCTTTTGAAAAAGACCACAGGCAGTTACTGAAGGAGAAACAGGAAGCTTCAATGGGAAAGGGGGAAAATGCAGATGGGAGGGTAAGTTTAAAAAAAAAAAAGTATAAAATCAGCAGAGGTAACAGTAGGCAAATTAGCAAAGCAAGAGAAAGGGAAGAGGTTGAAACTGATCAAAACAATCACCAGCTATAACTGCCAACCACTGAAAATAAACTACATTTACTAGTCAGTTTTCAGAAAAAAAAAAGACAAAAGTCATGGAAAATTTTAAATAAATGCAAAATCTTTCTGGAGAAAGGAAGCTTTATTGGGAGAAAATTAGGCTGAACAATTTGGATCTAGCAAATTCTGCAAGACACTATTCCTTAATTTATTTCCTTTAATGTCATTATTCAAGCTAATGGAGTTACTTTCAAGAATAGGCCCTAGCTTTATGTTCTAACCCTATAAAAATTACACTCTAAGAAAGAAAATCCATTCTCTTACACTAATTACTGGTTGTTACAGGTTTGTAGCTCCAAATCCAGCAAGTTCTTTATCAAGTACTCTGTTTCATGCCTGTAAAGTGATGCCGACATGCCATATAACGCAGCAATAAAATGTGCCACATGACAAGAATTTAAATGTAATGAAATCAACCTGCCAACATCGTGCCTTTATGAGACATTCTTCACAAAACATCCCGCACAGCTTCACAACCCAGGTTAACCAAGATGAAACAAAGAGGGTGCGAAAAAACTTGCTAGTGGGCATATTAACTGTCACAGGCACAACAGATTCAGGAGCAAACTCTAAAAAAACAAGGCCTCATAAAGAAGGAATTGAAGGTACTGAAAGTATCCAGTGTTGTGGTAAGAATTCTTACAAGTGCCAAGCAAAAGCGAAAAATAGCAACCATTTTGGAGAAGTGATTGGTTTCTTCAACACTGAACCACACACACACACGTGAACATACAACCACAGCTTCTTGTTAGACGTATTTGAATATTTTCCGAAAAAACACTGACCATGAGAATACCTGATGCCTCATTTTCAGAAAGGTTGGGTACCCCTCTGAGTCACAGAACTCTAGAGTCACAAAATGGTTTGGATTGGAAGGAGCCTTAAAGATCACTTAATCCAACCCCTGCTGTGGGCAGGGACACTTTTTACTAGACCGGGTCGCTCAGAGCCCCATCCAAACTGCCCTTGAACACTTCAAGGGATGGGGCAGCCACAGCTTCTCTGGGCAACCTGTGCCAGTGTCTCATCACCCTTATTGTACTTACATCTCATCTAAACTCACCCTCTTTCAGCCCCTAAAACCGATAGTTTTAAAGCTGTCCTCTCACTACAGGCCTTGGTAAAGTCAAGTCAGCAGGACCTGCAAGTGTTTGGTGCCTCCTCCCAGGGACAGGCAGCCTGACTGTTCCTACATCTACTTCATACAGTTTTAACTTTGTGTTAACTGATCTTCAGCTCCTCACAACAGAATGCCATCATATGCAGCAGCATCTCCTGCTACCTATGTTTGACAGCCCCTCGGCCTCAAGTTGTGCTCCTCAGGAGGAAACCATTTCCCCTGCAGTGCTGCCTCACCTGAATTCCCTCCTCACTGCATCCGAAAGCAGAATGGGCACAGGAGCCCAGACTGCAGGCACAGCTCTAATTTTCATCTGTCTGTGAACAGAAAAGCCTCAAAGAGATAACAGAACAAGAAAGGATGCTTGCATCAAAACAGTCTGGCCTCTCCAATCCCAGACGTTCTGTATAAAACTCAGTTTGAAGGGTGCCTTTCCTTTTTTCTGCCTGGTACCTGCACAGACCAACTCTCAATCTACAGAAAACCCCTAGCAACCTGCACATGATGTCCCAGTCTAAAATTCTGCCTGACATACCTGTCACACCACATCTAGAGAGCTTATGAAAATCCTGAGAAGGGCTGGTTACCAGGGCAGTGAGCAGATTCCAGCAGTAGCCACGCAGGATTTGGAAGCAGGGTCTTGACTGCCTGAGGAGGAACCATAGGGCTGAGCCTGCCTCCCTCACTCACATCTTGGTGTTCACAGAGGTCACTTTTTCCTCTTGACTCTGCCATGGGTAAAACAAACCTATCACCACAACTCAGAGATGGCTCTACAGGAACTGCAGTAGAGAAGGACACAGTGAGACACTGTCAGAGCTAAATGACAGCGCTGTTGCAGATACAGTGCCCTGCTCCGGCTGCTGCCTCTCCTGATGATCGTGAGATCAAATCCTCTTCCATAAAAAGAGAACACAGCTTTCCTGCCTAGAGGTTTCATGTGCTGATTTTTTTATTTTAAACAGAGGTAAGATAAAATTGCTCTGGGTGAAATATTCCCCAGGCCACGGATATACCTACTGCATGAAGCAACTCCACTTGTGATGTTGCTGACACTGCTGGAGGTCAGACTGTAGGAACAGCCACATCAGGGAGCACCACAGACAACAAACTCTTCCTCCTAAGTAAGACACTAAGGCTCTGCATTGGCAGCTTTTCTGCTGCAAGCAGAAAAACAGATGACATAATTCCACATTTTTAAAATTGGATTCCTATTTATATTTTTATCACTAATGGGCCTGACTTCACAGCACAGAAGCTTCTGCAACATAAGTAATTTCAGGGGCTGAGCACTGAGCTCAGAGTGCCCAACAACTGGTTGTCAGGATGAAGGGAAGGTCCTGCTGGGGAAGCACCAGGAGCCCTTTGTAGAGCACAGGGGGGTTGGGCACTGAATTACAGAAACCTGCTAAACGCAAGCAAGCCACAACACGTGATTAAAAGAAAAAGAAATAAGCAGTCCTCACAAGTGTTCTGCCTTGTGCATGAAGTCCAGTGCAGTGGTGGTGTTATCTGGCAGACATGACAACATTCTAAAATCATAACCAGAATCATTCCCCTCCTATTGACAAAAAAACCCTCAGAGCTCAGCCCAGCCAGAGCGACACTTGCTATTCCCACAGCACTTTAAAGAGATGGCAGATGGATGATCTCAGCAAGGCCTCCAACTAGCATCTCATATCCCCAGAGAATTATGACTAGACACAAGTGACACAAGCCCGTAGATCCACACAACCGATTCACTGCAGACCCTCCTCCTCACTCCTGCTCAGCCACCTGATGATCTGCTACTGCCTACTGGCCCCTTGGGGCTGGCCCCATTAAAGCCAGACAATTCCTGTGCTGCAAGGATGCTGCAGGGAAAATGGGATCAGGGAAATGCTGTGGTAGAAATGCAGGTGTACATCTCAGGCTCTCACACGCCAGATGATGTGAGAACTCAGGCTTGTGGGGGGACAAAAGGCAGCAAACATGTAGTGTTCTTTGAGCACAAGGAGAGCTCTTTCCAGGTTTAGCTGCTGTTGACTCACAGTGTGAGCCTGGGCCAGTAATTTGATCCTTTGGGTCAGTTTGCTGACTCACAAATCCTAAATGCACTCAGAGAACATTAAAGTTACACCATTTTACAAGAGTGAAGAATCTTGTGCCATCTAGTAAGTTGGAAGCATGTGAGAAATTACCTGAGGTTTGGTAAGGGGGATCTTTGGTTGAATATATAGAAGGGAGAGCAGAAATTATATCACTGATCTGCATCAGGAGGGGGACTAGTGGAAAAGCACTGAAATTATGCCGATGACAGAGGGGAGTAACAATTACAAATAACTGCACGATGTTTTAAGCTTTTACTCCTGGTGTCACAGTGGGGTATGGCAGTGTTGAAGGAAGAATGATGAGTTCAGACAGAAAACACAGACCCAGGGCAGCTCAGGATTTGTATCCATAAGGAGGAATGCTACAGTAACCTTTCACGTGCCACATAGCTAGGACAGAGAACCAACACTACAGGGTCAATGTGGGCATAATGTCCCCTGTGCTGCTGAGGGGAAGGAGGTAGAGAAAAGGGGGAGTGAAGCTGAGTCCCGGGAGAAGGGAGGGGTGAGAGGGAAGGTGTTTTATAATTCAATTTTATTTCTCATTACCCTATTCTTATTTGATTAGTAATAAATTCAATCAATTTCCCCAGATCGAGTCCCTTGTTTTGCCCAGGACAGTCACTGGTGAGTGACCCCTCCCTGCCCTATGAGTCTTTCATCATAATTTCTCTTCCCTGCCTAGCTGAGGAGAGCAGTGACAGAGCAGCTTTGGTGGGCATCTGGTGTCCAGCCAGGGTTTACCCACCACACCTGCCTGTGGTCTCTCCAAGGAAGGGAAGGGTTTTGAGGCCGCTCACCTTCCCACAACTGCAGAATTCCACAGCAGAGGTGCCGTGAGCACAAGAGGCAGTGCACCCACCCAGCCTGCTGAACAAGAGGGCTGGGGCAGGCAGGGCTGTACCCATACTATAAACCACTTGGCCTTGGTCTTCCTTTGCTATGTGTGGTGTTTTGGAATTATTATTTATTCTGCATCCGATTTTCAGCTCAAGTGCTTGAAATGGCATGAGGGTTGTGCTAGAGCTCTGCAAAGTCACAGCCTGAAACAGTGCTTATTGACATGCTTTGGGCGCAGAACAAAGGCACATGAGGGTGTTTGAAGAAGCAAAGGTTGGTGAGATACTGCCAGAGGACTGTATACAGAGGCAAGTTTGATGCAGTCTTCTCCATGTCACCTTCTGGAAATGGTCCTTGAAAGAGGCCCCTCCAAGGAAGAAGTGATAAGCAAAAAGCTGAAAAGAGACTGTCCTTTGCCATGTTGTCCATTTGGCTGTGGGGTTTAAGGGTTTTTGGCATCCTTCATAATGTCCCTCACTAGCACAGAACAGTACCATGATTGCATCCCTCCTCTGAGCAACAGTGCTGTGCTGTGCTGCTAACGGCTGGAAAATGACTGGCAGACCAAGGATGTTTCCCCATGAGAGTAAGGGATACAACAGGCTGGGTGACATCTCCCACCACCTCCCAAGGGCAACTAAAACAATGCTTATTGCCAGCAAACCGCTGTGTTTGCCAACAGAGCCCAAATAGCTCACAACCCTTCAGAATTCACTCTCTCTGCACCACTGCATATCAGGGCATGCCAGCACTGTTCTTTCACAGATCAGGAATAAAGTGAGGTCCTCAAAACCAGAAGTGAGCTATCTGCAGCCTAAACAGGATGTCTTTGAAATGAAGAATTGAAAACTAATTCTTCTGAGGTCTTGGCCAGCAGTTGTGGACCACACGCTTCTCCTTCCCGTTTCAGCATCCCACATTGTGTGGCACTGCCCTTGTCTCTTGGCAGCACCACTGAACAAATAAAAACAACTCCAGTGAGGTCAGGCTTTGCAGTAACTGCCCGTGAGGGAGGAAGAGAGGGTTAGCCCTCAGGAGCCTCCTGAAAATGCATTTGCTTTTTTTCATATTACAGGACAGTAGTGGCCATGGCTCTGTCATTCATAGCCAAGAAAAGTAAGATGGATGACTCGGGAACAAGCTTCCAGGACAAGAACGTTATACACAACAACAGCCTATGCTGGCAGATAACACATCACATAGATGAAAAATGAGATGTCTGTTGCAAATGGGTCTAGATAATAGTATAAGTTGGTTTTGAGAGCATGACACTATGTTTTGTGTTTAATGAAGCCTTGAAGTACGCCTCAGATACTATCACAGACAAAAAGCAATAAAGGAAGAAGAAAGCTTGGAAGTCTTCCATCCAAGCCACTCCGACCCATTTGTGCCTTGTGCCAATAAGCAGCAGTTATTACAGAAAATCGTGGTTCAGAGAGCAGACCTCAGAAAACAGCCTATACTAGCAAAAACCCAAGTCAAGACCTTTTCCAAGCCACCACAGCTCACACCCACGTGGCTGAACTCTGTTACAGTCCAAAAGAGGCAGGCTGCACCCATCCAGTACCTGGTGAGCTCCTGAGCTGTGCCATCATCCAAAAGAGTGCCAGCTAAGAGCAACCACAGGAGCCAGCTCCACGCTTGCTGCAAAATGCCCTTGGTGGTTTATGATCACAGAGCATCCTCAAGTGCCAGGTATACATTCATTACTGCCTGCACCAAGAAAAGCCTCATTACAGCATCCCAATGGCTCCAGTTCTGACTCCTAAACATGCACTTTCTTCAGGTTGCCCTGTTGGCAACAAAAAGCCAACTCGTGTACCAGCAAATAAATGTAGTCAGAGCTTGCACTGAGATAATGGCACACAGTAACTGCCCTGAGAGTTTCTAGCATGCTTCCTGGCATGAACTTGGCCCAGGCTAATTATTGCTTTCCCAAATGACGCCTGGACATAGTTTAGGGATCATTACAGGCTTAGGGCCCTTCCTGTTTTGGACATGGCCAACTTGCTCTGAGGAGCAGAAGGATTTAGCTGTTGGACAGAAGCTACTTTATTCTAGTTGGCAAAAGCAACACTACAGCTCCTGTCTGCTTTTATTTACTAGTTTAGCCACAGTCAAATCACCTACCACTGCTGTTTATTTTACTGTGATGATAAATCTTAACCCCCTTATGATCTGGACATGACTGGGCACCTCAGGCAATATGGAAAGAAAAGTTTTGAGTCTTTCCAAAATTTATAGAAGGTACTGGAAAGCATTTCTTTCACTTCAATGACAGTGGTCATTAACAACTATCTGAATGCCACATTTTTGTGCAAAGAAATGAAGACTTTATTTTCCCCAGGCAGATCTACAAAATCAGTTTTATTCCTTTTACCAAAGGGATAATGGAGAGATCTCACCTTTTAGTACTGTGATATGACCCAAGAAATTCAAGTGCAAAATGAAGAGCTGCTGAGTCCCAGTTGTGTGTCTGTCCTTAGGGACATACCTCCTTTAACTGGCACTTCACATGATTCCAGACCTGGCCAACTGCTGCAAGGGCAGTAGGAAGAAATGTGATCCCCAGGTGTGTTAATTAGTACTGGTCTATAGTTACAATGGCTAATTCATGCATTTTTGGCAAAGTTTTACAGATTGCCTCCAAAAACGGTTTTCCAAAAGCTGATTCTTTGATCTTTTGAAACAAAGACAGAAATGTCTGCATCAGATCCATGGGGAAAAGGGAACAATGGTTTTATTAAGTCTGCTGAATTAGGAACGTGACAGCATCAGATGAAAGGAAAAGCAAGTCTCATGTCTCGATTTAAACTGAGCACACATTCACCCCACAGACAGCTTCTTCTAAGGCAAACAATTGTGTTATACTTGGTGAACAGAAAAGCCATAGGGCAGCTCTGAATCCATCCCTCATTAGCAGTCTGTCTCATCTAGGAGCAGTTCCCTGCATCTATCGATTAAAGATTCCCCCTCAGTGCCGTGGTGAAAGGAGTAGGCTCATCGATGAGGTAATGCTTTTTTATTCTAATTAAGAACTTGAGTCATCCTATTATTGTAAAGTCCATGAAACAAAACATGTTTAAATCTGCCCAATTACATCATGTTCAATTCCCTTCCAAAGCAGAGGTAAAAAAAGACACACTTCTGATTCTGTGTAGTCATAAATTTATCCTATGGCCCTTCTAGAGGATCTCCCGCCTCCTACGAACCTGTCTCAGTTAAGTAACTGAATACGCCTGGAGAACGGCTCCTGCGTGCCTTCAGTGCTGCTTAGTTCTGCTACAAATGCCAGCACATTGCTGTCAAACAGGATGGGGAAACCAAAAGCTGAGAGTTCACTCAGAGGACTATGGGAATTATTTGAAAGCTGGTGCCAGCTAGTGGCAATGGTATTTCACTCCAGTTCCCTGACATTGCTTGGCTTTACAGCTCTTCTATATACAGATAAGTGTGTGTGGTAAGTTTTATTGCTTTAGTACATTGTAAACAATGAACCAGGTCTGTTAAAAATCGTGTGAAATCTTCCTTAAAAGCAGACTATCTACTTAAGCAATCTGGTCAAATTCCAGACTGGGTATTTACGTTGATGCAATTCCCTCTGCATTGCCAGTTCAATTAAGTGTTCTTCACTTAGAGTCTGATGCTGCAATGAGGTGTTGCACTAAGCTCTTAGGTCCTTGCTGCATTTTATCCCAGGTGTAGTTACATTTGTGTTCTGCTTGAAAACACCACCGGATGGTACACACAGCTGTAACACTACACAGACTGGAGAGCTATTTTCAGCCCTTTGGGTTTAGGATGATGGCATAAACACAAATTAACTATTTATAAAACCCATTAAAGTATATTCTGTGTTCTAATCAGAAAGAAAATGAAGCACATTAAAATAATTACTTAAACTCCTTCCCAAAGGATCCTTGTGTTCCAGCTGTGTTATGTACTGGAATCGTTCAAGCCAGTCATGACAGAAACTTACCACTGAAGCATAAGCCAAAGCAATTACTTAAAAACCTGGGGAAATAATGACTGCATAATCTCATGGGACCAAAAATCCAACACTAGACAGGAAAATATGAAAGTAGATAAGGACAACGCTGGCACAGGGAAGGACTCACAAGTTTTCCTTAGGTCAGGGAAATACTATTTCCAGAATACAAGAAAACACAGAGCAGACAACTTTAGATCTCTAAGTTATGTATCCACTCCTCTCCAAACCTCTCCCACAGTGTGAGTTGCCTACCTCTGATCCCAAGGTACAGATCTTTCTGATAGTCAGAAGCAGACATGACAGCAATCACCTGTCCAATATCCTCTCCTGAAGGACTGGTTATGGATATAACACACTGCAACTACAAACCCCGGGACACCAGAATACCTCAGTTTTCCTGAGTGCACTTCCACTCAGTTGGCCCTCCCAAAGAATGAGAGAAAAGAACTAAATCCTTCACACATCCAACTTGATTCCCATGGCTGGAAAATGCAGCTAGGAAAGGTTCTCAGTTGCACCCCTTGCACAGGCCTTGGTGGAGTTCTTCCAAGAAAACAGGTTTCTTCTAGTCAGAAGACAACACAGAATGAATATGGTTTATTCTGTGAGATCCAGCAGGTAAACATGCTTTCATTTTCCATTGTTTTCTTTCAATCACCCTCAACCTTCCATCTGTGACGTGACAGCAAGATTTCCATTAAAGAAACACACTGGAAGCTGTGCTCAAGAGATGGGATTGGCAGCATAAGAGAAAGGAAAGCCCACTGCAGTAAAACACCACTCACAAAGCACCTACAAAAACAAAAACGTTCAGGAGAGATAAACTGGAGGGACTGAACTCCTGCAAGGAAAGCATCTCTGCCATCCTACTTAACTTTCTAGCCACTCAGTCAAAACATCTTCAAGAGGCTACAAGGTTGCCCTTAAAAGGGGTTGAGAGCAGGCAATTTATGAAAAATAAGTGAGGCTTATCCTTTAACTGGGAGAGTAATAAAGACTTCTTTGCTCTCTTTTCTTCTTTCTTCTCACTTTGACACCACACCAGACTATGTCCTTGGTTTTCAGAAAAATTTCAACTGTCAGTAGAGGACCAGGGGGTTGTTTACTGGGATTTGGTGAGTTGCCAATCCAACAGCAGCTGGATTGGAACTGCGACAAATACTTGTGTCACTTGGCAAAGTGATGGTCGAGCATGCCTTGCAACCTAAGCTTGTGACCCAACAACCAACAGAAAATAAAGATCTGCCTGTTCAAATCTCTGAAGGCTTCACAGCTGTGAGTGCAGATACACACACTGCTGGGAAAACAAAGCTCTTTATTCTCTCTTTCATTGTTTAAATGATCTGAATTTTGTTAAAGAAAAAATAACCTGTATCTTTTCTCTTCTCTAATGTTTTGACACCTTTACACTCTCTCAGCTGACCCAGACAAACAGACTAGTGTTTCTACTGCTGCGTATGAATCCTACTGGATTCAGAGGGGAAGTCACACACATACCTGGCTAGACCAAAAGGCAGCTGTGAATTTGTGAGTGGCTGAGGAGTAGGAAGATGCCTGAGGAGTGGCAGGAATACAACCCTGCCAACCAAGGACCAGAAGGCACAGCAGCTGAACAGACATTTTTACAAGTTTGCTCCAGACCATCTGTCCAGCAGACAGCAGCTGTGCCATGACACCACTCCAGCCTGCAGAAATTCTCTTCCTTGGAGGTGAAAATCCACCAGCAAGTACACTGGCCTCACCTATTACAGCTTTGGGCACTGCATCAATAAAACCCCTTGGAAAGACGCTAAACACAGGACTCCCCTTAAGCCAATTTCTGCTGCTTCATCAGCCACTCTCAGCGGCCCAAGGTTTCAGGCAGAGGAAGCAAGATCAAATGATGCCACTCATTTCTTCCCCAAAGAAGTCCTTGGCTCTTTTGCCACAACAGGGAAGAAAAGGCAAGGGAAAGGAGTACTGGGATGAACAGTCAAACTATAGCCTGGCTGTCATTAAGGGGCTGGGAAACACGAAGGTGTAGGATACAACCAGGACGAACTCCTGGCTTGTGTGCCAACCCACCACCTCCTGCAGCCTGCCTGGCTCTGCAGGGCTCTGGTAAGGCCAGGGCTGGCTCCTGGCTGTTCATTCCCTGCCAATCTGCTGCTCAAAACCATCACCCATTTCATCTGCAGCCAGAAAAGGCCCTGAGTCCTTTAATAATCTCCTTACCAACTAAACCCAGCAACGGCAAACCTCTGCCACTGGAGGTGCTTGAGCTTGACCCCAGCTACAACCAGCTACAAGGCATTTAAAAACCTTTGGCAGAAGGCCTCCAAAAGGTCAGCCCTCACCAGCCCCATCCTTTCCTAACTATTGTCAAGACTTAGCTGTATCTGCATTTAAACACAACAGATGCAAAGCTTCCACCCACCCACGTGTCTGTCTGTATTCCTCAGGAAAGGCACAAATTCGGATGGGGAGAAGACATGAGGGGAAATCCTCTGAACAATAGCAAAGGCAGAGAGTCGAGACAGAAACTCCCCAGGACCCACGAGGAGACAAAAAAACTCTTGCCTGGGGAATACCCACCTTTGGACCCTGTGCAATCTGCCAGGAAAAACCGAAGGCTTAGGAAGTATGTTCTGTCACTGGAAGATTTAGGGAGGCAAAGGAAAAAGGACGGAAGGGAGGAACCACATGGGGAGGAGAGGTTCCTGCAAGGGCTGTGGAGAGCTGATGAAGACAGGAAAGGAAAGCACAGGAAAAGGTGGGTTCTCCCAACATGGTAAACAAACATTACCTCAGAAGTTAACTGCAGCTGAAGAAATGCATGCACTGAGAGGGTTGCTGCATGTTTTAACCCATGAGGCAGTCACAGTCCTTTTGCAAAATTGCAAAATTGTTGCTGCTTTGTCCAGAGGAGCTGGTTCACAGGCATTTTAATCAGTTGCTCTCTTACTGGAGTAAACTGAATACAAATACTAATTTGAGTTGTTTTAACTACAAAGTGAGAGGAGAGAGATGCTAAAGCTCTTGGCTTTATCCTATAAACAATAAAACCATGCATTTCATCCACAGAGGAAGATGACAAAACCAAATTCAGTTGCTGTGATGTGTTTTTTAAATTGCTGTAAGATTTAGACCAGAATTGCTAACTTGATCCTGCTTGGATCAAGTAAGAAAGTCCACAGCTGGATGCCTGAATTCCCTACATAAAGCAAAACTTTAGGAACATTGAGGGCAGACTGGAGCAAACACAGCAGTGGGCAGAGGAGCTCAGGGCCTTACAGTCTTTTCTATTAATTCCTTCCCACCCTGGGCCTGAGCACAGGAGCTCAGTTCAACAGTTCAGCTGTTCAGTCCCTAGTACCCACCCTGGCATGGGACAACCTGTCTTTTCCTAAGCCATCCTAATCACAGCCCAGGAGGCAGCACAGGACAGCAGCCATTTCCAGTGGGGCATTCTGGATGTAGCAATCCACATTTGGAGGACAGGAGAATGTAGTGGTATAGACATAGCCAGACACTGCTCAGTCAGGCCCAGCCAGGGCACCCTGGCACAGCTGAGCTGACTTAGTGCTGGTGCTGCTCTGGATTCCTGCTTCACAGGAATCCAGAGCCCTCAAACCACTGGCAAATTACACCTTTTCCCAAAGCAGAATTTTCAGCAGTACCGTCAAGACCACTCTGGCTGCAGGTGAACAGAACATCCAACTTGTGTCTGTCTTCCTTGCCTTGCCCTTCAGAGCATTAGCCTCTTTCAGATCTAGTGCTCTTGCTTCATTCATTCCTAAAGGCATTCCAGTTGGAGAACCCCCTGCAATTGTGACTAGACTCACAGTACTACTTTGCAGTTTATGAGGAAAATCTTTTAAAACACAGTCGTGTTAAAAGACAGTGAACCTCTAAAAACCCAGATGTATTGCCAAAGCACCATGGTAGCCTACCAAGGACTTAAAACTATATATCTGCAAATGTTGAGATAAATGGATTTAAAGAAGAAAAAGAGTGGTGACAAAGGTAAGTCACTATACCTAACACTGTCCCTACAAAGTAGAGTTAAATATATATCTGATTTCCTACTTGTAAAGGGAATTAGAACATTTCAACAGAAATATTATAAATGTGTGTGATTTACCAGAAAATAAAATGAAAAAAAAAAAAAAGATGCTCACTTTAAAAAAAAATGTTTGCTATGAGAGCTGAAAAAATTTCTACAAAAGTCCAGGAGAACTTGCAGAGTAACTGGTGACAATACATTGGAAGGATAATAATCCAAATCATCATGAAAGTCAGAGAATGAAGAAGAGAAAACTTATTTCAAATTATTTTCAAAACTGCACCCCACAAATGTAACTTAATTTGAGCAACCTTTATTCTAGGAAGAACCAGGCCTGGGATAAAAAATATTAAGGAGAAGGGGTGTTAAAAGCTGAAAACTTAACCATAAGCATGTATTACAGTTTTTGGTATGCTCCTGATTTGGACAAGAAAAAATCCAGTCTTTCTGCTATTAAGAATCCCAAGATCCCCCTGCTAACACAGAAAGAAAGCTTTGAGGCATGAGAAGCATAGAGCAAAGAAACACAAAGTTTGTAGATCATCATTAATACCCACAAAAGCTGAAGAGCTGAATTGGCAAGTGAGTTGCCCACCTGACATCAAAGAGTAACTCAGACAGCCTTGAATGCGAGGCAGAGCATCAGCACAACTGGGATGTCTCCTCCAGGCAAAAGGAACCAAGCCATTATGAGCTTCCACCTGGATGATCACCAACAATACAAAACCAGAAAATAAAGGCCCTAGCTTAGCATTTCACCCCTAAGGCCAGTATATTTAACTGGATATCAGGTGGTTCAGCAGCACAGCAGCAGTGCCGGGCTAAATCCAAATCACAGCCTTCTGGCCCAGGAGGAGAAGTTGTTACCAAATGAAGCATGCTGACAACATATGGAGGCCTGTGCTACTGGAGCAGTTTCATCCTCATCCAGAAAGCAAAAAACCTGTAAGATTATGCCAAACACATGATTCAGTTTAGGTCTGAGCTCTGCTGCTCAAAGCACTCTGGCCACCAGTACTGTATGGGATGGACTGGCTTGCTTCAGTGCTGACTTTATGTCTTTTCAAAGGTTTTTCAGAGAGGAAAGGCTCATGGATTTCTTTTTTCCTTTTTATCCTGAATTTACTAGGCATTAGAGAGCAGTTTACTACTAAACACATTTATCTGTGTCACTTCCCGTTTTATTCATTTCCATCCCAAAGTAACTTCAAGCACATCTGAAGCACTCAAGCTGTGAGGCCTGCAGCTCCCTCTTCAATGCATGTAAGCACCTAACACTTTAACAGGCATAGAACACAGCCTAAAACGGTTCCCAGGGAACTGCACATCCACTGACAACTAATCTCCTGCCTTTGGCCTCTTACCTAGACACCTACTACCATATGGCACAGAGCTGGTACACAGTGCTTATGTACAGTCTGATCTCCATTGATGTCAGCTGAAAATATCTTCCATGGAAGCAGGGTGAGCTACATGAGAACACAGCCCATGTAAAATCAGACTCAGGATTCTCATTTCCACTTTCATGTTTCTGCCTCAACACTGTACAGGAGAGATTTATTAAAATAATAATAAATACATATGCAGATTTCTTTTATAGACAGTCAACCACTGGTTTAGAGTGAAAAACATCTGACTGCAGAACATGTCACGCTGCAGCTCTGTCCCAGTGAAGACCACACTTCTTATATAAATGAAGTTATTTTGATTCAGTAAGAATTCTGTTCTTGAAAGGAATGGAAGCAATAAGCTAAATGAGGATTAAATACCAGATCTTGTCATCCTTCAGTGCATTAAAAGACCAAAATAATCAAGATTTTCAAATGCTATGTCAAACTGTTCAGAGCAGAAAAGCAAACTTCTTGCTTGTTTTGGCATGGCAAGTTCTCTTAAACTTCTACTTGTTTTAAGTTGGAAAATATAACATTGCATCTGCTAAACCAATAGATCATTTTCTTATCCAAAAAAGGACAGCTTCTTTTGTAAACTTACCAACTAAGAACCATTTTGTGGGAAGTACTGCTTTATCTAGCTTCTCCTTGTAAATAGTTATTTCAATTTTTAAACTCTTCTACAATAAAAGAATGATTTTGATGCTGAGTAATTAAGCACATTCTGCCAAAAGAATAATATTCAAAGTTTTCTGGTGATATGTAAATGACCAAATACTTCAAGTAAAAAGGCTTAGAACCTAGAGTGAATGACCCCCTGGAAATGATTCAGTGTCACTGGGAAACACCAAGAGAGGGCTCTGGTTTGTTATTATCAGTTACTGCCCATTGCTATGAAGAAGCACTTTGACAGCACTGTCTGGATCCAAGACAAAGAACATTCAGTAGTGGCTGAAACAATTCAGTTGAGTCAGTCAGTGCTTACTGAAGATCAGGAACAGCTAAGCCTTTTCTACTTGGACATCTACAGCCTGAGGCACCCTAAAAAAGTCGTTGGTACTCATGATCGCAGCCAACGAGAAACTAAATTTGCTTCCAGACTTCAGTAGAAACGGTTTAGGAATTCCATCTTGAAGTGAAGAAAATAACTGCCTGAAAATTACTGGCTAGGTAAACAAACCCAGATACTAATATCAGGAAGCTTTGATTTAATTACTGTTTCTTAAGCTGTTATTGCTTATGCCTTAGTGGCATTAAGCACCTTCAGACAAGGGAATAAAGAAAGAAATGCCTATTTGTGAATATTATGATTGAAATGTTGGCTCTTTTGGTCTTTAAGATGCTCTAACTTTACCTCCTTGTAGACACAACTGAGCTCAAAAGCAGTTCCAGACACTGTAAGCACCAGTGTACTCCAGAACAACACATCCTGCTGATCCATTGATGCTTCGTGGTAGAGCCCTGCAGCACCCAGTTAAGTGCCTCCTGTAGCTGGGATTGTAATCAAGGCATTTATAATGTCCCTGTCACTTGGATTTCCTGAAGAATGCACTGAAGAACAATTACAAAGGCTCTTCCCTCTACCAAGGCACCTCCTTCACGAACTGCAGAGGCCTCTCCTCCTCTGTGAAATTCAGCTGAAAGTGGTCAATGTAATAAAATGTTGGGATGAGGGAACAGTGACACAGAACAGCCTTACTTAGAAAACTAGGCTAAAATCTAAATAACAAAGGCACTAGCAGCCATACCTGATTATACCAAGGGGGTCTAGAACTTCTTCCTCCTCTTCCTCTTCTTTTTCTTCCCCCTTTTTGACATTCTGCACTGATAAAAGCTGTGAGATTAAGTCAGGTGTCTTCTCCTCTTTGAAAAAATCCATCACCTCATTTTCTTCATCTTCTTTGTCCTTGTCATCAGGCATGTTTTTACCCTTGAAGTTAACAGCACTGGAAGATTTTGTTCCTGCAAGATACAATAACAGATGCAAAACTGAGTACACAGGAAAATGACTAATTTTTTTAACACCTTGCACCTGTTATTGATGGTTTTGTTTGAAAAATGAAGGACATGATCAGTTTTTGTGAAACTCTTTCAACATTTCCACTGTTCCCTTTATCCGCTATGTGTCATTATGTGTCTGATCTGTTTACTGACTTAACTACTTTAAGTAGAGAAAGGCAGAGGAAATGAACCTTTATCTGAGACACAGCAGTGCATGTCATATCTGCTTATTTATGTTCCCTCTATATCCAACGGAAAAAACAGATTTTCCATGTGGTGATTCATCCCATCCAAATAAAGTCTTATAAGAAGTTTCTCTCTGAAGTGCCTTTTTCTCTCCACGGGCTACACAGGGGCTGTAAATACTCTGCTTAGATGTAGATAGCCAACTTCCACATAGCTAGTTGAGATGAAATCCACTTTTTGACATTTATTTAATTCACTTGGGCTAAAATTAGAGCATTGGACAGCAAGAAAAAGTTTCCACAGCAGCTCTTCAATTTACACTCAAAAATGTTGCCTGAAGTTCTAACACCCTTCAGAACGCAAGATCCATCCAACTGAGCAAATTCAGGCAACTGAAACATGAAACTGTCTTCTCACCATACTTGTCATATGCAGAGCTCAGGAGAATGAGGAGAAAACCATTCCTTGCTGTCAAGTCTCTGGATGTCCAGGGAAGTAATTTAAAATAATGAGGCTAGGTAAAAAATAAACAGGCTAGTGAAAACCATGATGGATAAAGTTAATGGTTTCATCCTTTTGACTGTTCAACTAACATGGCATGGGAAACTCATCTCACCCATCTTTTTATGTCTGCATCTGCCAAATCACCCAGGGCAGACTTCACTGATTCAGTGTGGGCGTCCACGCTCACTACGTGGTCTTATGCTCCCCTTATAGGCAAGAGAGCACTGGTCAGGGTAGGCAGTGAATGTTAGGATGCTGCTTATCTTATCCCCACAGTTATCTGTGTTTTACCATGTTGATTCTCCCTCAGTATCTGACTATATCAACCACGTCTCCGGGAAAGCACACACAAGCAGCCTGAGGATCTGCAGTGTATGTACTGAATTCCACCTACTTTGGTAGGGTGAGACTTACACTATTCTAAGGCAGAGTTCGATGAGCAGATCACATTACCTGCACCCAATCTCTCCACAGTATAAAGACAGTCCAGCCTAGTTTACCTGCAGACATGTGCACTACTGTTAGGTTAATCAGCATGCCAAGATCAATCGACATGAATTCTGAATTCTCTGTCCAGAGGGTCTACTTTCAAAAGAACACTGCCAGAGACAAAAAAAACCAAACAACAAAACCCAAACAAAAACCACCCCAAAACCTTATTAGCAAAAGGATTTTACCAAGTATTACACAGCTTTGTCCCCCTTGACTTTAGGAAGCTGCCAGTTTCACAGAACTTCTAATGTGGCCACACCTGACACTTTTGCAAAATGGGCTATTCACACTTGCTAGCACCTTGCAACTTCACTTCCTTAATACTAACACTCCACTAAGAATCCTGCACAGCACTGGGCTGGAGTATTCCCTGCTCAGCAGCTCTCAGTTGAATTAGAAGCAGAGAGCCCATATGTTCCATTCATTCAGTGATTCCCTTCTATCCCCAAGGGACATAAGAAAGGAACTATATGAATCACTAGAAAAGGCAACAAGATAAACAAAAAACAAAAAACAGAGGGCCAGAGAATGTGTTTAGCTAATAAAGAATCTGTCCTTTATTTAAATCTTTCTCAGAATCAATACTTTGCATGAAAAACAGTACCTTCAGTGTCCATCTCTCCACTGACAATATATGATTATTTAGCCTTCTAGAGTTACATGTTTGTGATTTACAGTAGGAAATCAGAGACAGGACAACACAGTGCTTGCTTTGAAGGTATCTATCAACACCTCTGAATGAGGTATGTGTCTACAGAGAGGAGGGGAAAACACTGTCAAAGAAGACTATGCAGCACTGTAAACGATGCGCATGAGGATATTTTCTGTGACAGACTTTATTCTGGCATTCTCTAGTTTTTGACTACCAGAATCAAATGCCTTTATCAAGCACATTCATGGGAGAGGGGACACTCACATCTTTTAGTTACCTAAAAATTCCAGTAACTCAGGACTCGTTGCTAGATCCGCATCTTTGGAGATGGATTTCATGATATCATTGAACATCGCTCTCCGTTCACAGATGTCAGATTCCCCCACGAAGAGAACTTTTCTAGGCAAGACTGGAAGAGAAGCCTGTGGATATCGTGCTGTCAGCCTCTGGTAGAGCTCTTCTATCTCGCTGTACTTCTTGGAAACCTGCAATGAGATGTGCTGCCTGGGTATGTTTCTTTACAGGGGAGACAGGAGCAGCAAAGCAGTGGTTTAAGTGCTGTGAAACATTAACCATGGAAACTGAAGTGGAAAAACAAGCAAGGAGCTTTTCATACAGCCCAGTAAAAGCCTGTTATGTACCCAGTGAATCCCCAAGCATCACTGCTGGTCTTCTAGTTCTGTTATTAAAATCTACTGCCTAATGGAATGGGAGTTCATTCATTGCCAGATACCCAACATCCATTTGTCTGACTCATTAATGAAATACTGGGAGGGTCACTGCTCCAGATACTTTTCTGACAGCAGAAATCCTTGTCCACTAAAAGTGATGCCGAGTCCTGAGAGACAGGAAGAAGAGCCCTGCCAGGTAGGTATGTGATGAAGAAAGCTACCTGAACCTTTTCATCATTGAGCCAGACGTCCCATTTCTCATTCCTTGTGGCTACGGTGTCCTTCGGCTGTTTAGGCCTAAAAAACTGGCACATTTGCTGCCCTGCAGAGCACATAACACAGAAACCTAAGAGCAAAGACCTCAGCTGACTGCTGATTATTCAGTTTATCCATGAGAAAATAAAACCCAACAAGTTGGCCATGGCCTACAGGTTCTCATACAAGATGATGCCAACAGTGAGTGGAGTCATTCCTTCTGCACACAAAGACAGGAAGCCTGAGGAGAAATAAGGCTCAAGATACTACAAGGAAAGCAACAGCTATGGGAATGTTGGGTTAGAAAAGGTGTGGCTTCTATGTCACATTAGGTTTTAAATCCAGTACCTTAAAAAAAACAATACACAAAACCCACACACAAACAAAACCCTATCTCTAAGTGATGTTACAGATGAAAAGGAGACTGACCCTCATGCCATGTGGCATTACACAGGTAATATATTCAGCAAGGCCTTCTATGCTCCCATAATCTATGAATGTGTTTTAATGAATACAGAGATGAAAATAAACAGCCCAAAAAGCTAATGCTAGTGGAGTGCATACAGCACAGGTACTCTGCTAGAGCCCAGCTCTTACCCTCCTGTAGCACATGGTTAATGGTGAACTGTAGCACAATGGTGAACTCTAGTGAAGTGAATCCTCATTAATACTGAAATGTGTGCAGTATTGCACATACTGAGATGGATATAGAGAGACTCAAGTATCACATCTTGGGATGGAAGAAGGCAGAGTTCGTTCACCAGATGATAAAAGAAAGCGATAAAAGAAAGTCAACCTAACAAAAAGAACAAAAGTAGAAGGGAAATTAATTATAGATTAATGCAGAACCCCTAAACTGCATCTATATCAGCAAACTAAATAGTAGCAGGCATATTCTCAGGCACTGGAACCTGAGAGTGCCTACTAGAAACCTTAACAGTGTCTACGGGAACCTGACAATGCCTGGCATAGCTTAAAGTTGCCACTCCCCCAGATAACTCATCAGCCCAAGGTTTGGCCTGGTGCAGAGGGACCCCACAGGAGCCAGTTTGGGTAGTGACACCCCCTGCAGATGGGTAAGAGTTTCATACCATAGATGAGCCAGACTGTGCGAGCTGCCCTCCAGGCCAGAGAACAGGCCCTGACATGACCAGACACACCTTGACTAGTTCACTAAATCAGATTTAGGCATAAAGAGCAATAACCACCTCAGCTTTCACACTTCCCTGCCTTTTGCAGTAATTATCAACCAAGCTGGCTGATCTGAAAAGTGTTTGTGTTTCAGCTGTACAATGTTCACTGCGGGTTCAGTGTCCAGTCACCAAAGGCAGGCAGCTCTGTAACAAAGATCTGAGGCAGAAAACCCAACCTGAGCCTTCAGGAGAATGAAAAACAAGTACTTTAGACTTATTTCCTGAAAGCAGTGAAGGTGTCAGTACCACTGTGCTCCACATGCAGGATCTGAAACGCAATTCACCAGCCAAGCACTAAAGTGAGGGCAATAGAGGATGTTCCAGAATATGGCAATCTTCCCTTCAAAAGATACCCCAAAATGAGAGAGGACAGCAATTCCAGAATTCTGAACTGCTGTACATTTCTAGGTTGCTAGGTCCCAGTAGCACTTTGAAGAGTGTATGACAACAGAGCCCCCCCCAACAATACTATATATGCACAAATTTAAGGGCAGTGAGGAATTTACTAGTACTTTTTCAGAAGAATAAACATTATTACCCCCCCCCCCAAAAACTGAGTCTGATTTGTGAAAAACGCTTAACATCTAATTAACTTCAATAATAAATACCAAATTAATGTCTGAAAGTATTACAAGACAGCAGCCAATCAAGATTATGCCAAAACAGTTTTAAAATACTCTTAGCGCTGAGCTGAGATACACAAACTTATTTCTTTCCCCACTTAATTTTCATTCCTCCTCTATTAAACTCCGTAAATTATTCATAAATCTCAATTTATGTCTAATTACACCACTGAACCTAAAGCAAATGCACACCCTAATTGAGCCTTTGTGGGTCTGCGTGGGTTTTGAACAACACCACCAACCGTACACGCGACACAGCATACCAAGTGTGACAGCACTGTATCCAAAGCATACTAATGCACTTCCCCAAAGCCTGCGCCACGCCACGCAGGCCAATATCCGGCAGTGCCGGGACGCCCTCTGCAGGAATAACCCACAGTACCAGTGAGACCTCAAAACTCCAGCTGAAACCATCTCCCCCTTGCCTAAGCCCAGTGCTGGCACCTGCAAGCCCCTGCCAGCTGAGGCTCCTCGCCCGCTGCTCCTGTGCCTCAAACCCCAGCAGCCACTGGCTCCTCAACACCTTTCCTCAACACTGTTCTCAGCTTTTCCTTGGGTTTGGTGCTGGAAATGCAGCAGTAAGGCTGGCTGAGCCCAACAACCTCAGACTGATACATTTAGAATCACAGAATAATCTGGGTCTTAAAGATCTGGGTTGCTCAGAGCCCCATGTAGCCTGGCCTTGAACATTTCTAGAGATGGGGCATCCACAGCTTCTCTGGGCAGCCTGTTCCAGTGTCTCACCACCTTCACAGGAAAGAATTGTTTCCTTTTATCTAATCTAAACCTTCCCTCCTTCAGCTTAAGTTCATTCCTCCTTGTTTTATCCCTCCAAGCCCTTGCAGAAGTCCCTCTCCAGCTCTCTTGTAGCCCCTTCAAGTACTGCAAGGGGCTTTAAGGTGTCCCCAGAGCCTTCCCCAGGCTGAACAATCCCAGCTCTCTCAGGCTGTGTCCACAAGAGAGGTGTCCCATCCCTATGACCACTTTTGTACCCATCCTCTGGATCTGGTCCAACAGCCTTTCCTGTCCTAGGGACCCCAGGCCTGGATGCAGCAGTACAGAGGCAACACAGGGACCTTCCAAAGTGCTGGCCAAGTTCCATGGGGTGTATTTTCTCAGGTCAAGTCCCACACATCACCCACATCATTCTCATACCTTTCCAGTGAGGAATCACTGCTCTGACAATTTTTTATACCCTTTCAATTTGACATCCTCTGCCAGTTTTACAGGAGAAAGGCATACCAGCATGTCAACAAAATCAAATCTTGCTTTTCCTGGTTATCACGCAACCCTTTGAAAAGAGCTGATGGATCATACGGCCCAAAACGTCAGGATAAAAAATAAACTCTGCTTTAAACCCCATTTTATCAATCCAGTTAAGTAAACAAAGTCCCATTTGATTAAAACTAAAATATTTTCCTTCTGTTGTCTGTAAATCCTTCAGGTCTTGATCCTGCAGTTATCCTCTCCCCCTCCATGCCCTGTGAACACTGTGGAGCTAAACCCCCACCACCTGTAAGTCAGCCTGAGTGCATACACTTCAAGGAGTTCTGTCAAGTCACAGTATCAAAGGCTCAATCTACTTCACTTCAAAAGAGTTAATCATGCAAATACAGCAAAGCATGTGCCTATTTGCCAGGTCAAGACCCTATTTGCCTGTAACAATTAACATCCAACACAGAACTTAAAGAGAGACAGCGATGGGTTGAATTGTTTTTTTTTTTTCACCAGAAACAAATAAAGTTGAATATGATCAAATATAGCTGGAAGGTTAAGAAAACCACCGGGAAGTTCAAAGTGAAAGCCTGAAGTTTGCTGCTAATCCCTCAAATCTCATGCATGTGCCTTGCCCCCCTTCTTCATAAGAACCTCACGCATGAAAGTACACACACCGGAATGCCTGTAGGATACAAGCCCAGGACTCTCAGTTGTGCATAGAATTTGATCCCACTCAGTATTAATGGGATTTCATGCGCCCTTTCCCTTCAAAGCTCCTTTTAATGCCCCATTTCTGACCTCAAGCTTGTCTTCATATGCTTTGTATCTACCACAAAAGTTTCAACAAAACAGAGATTTCAGAGCTAACTCGAACCCTTTGCCACCCAATGCAAGCCAGCAAAGAGCACTCTTGATTTTATAGTATTTCATGAAAAACATGGCTACTGTGACATTCTTTTTACAAAGCCCACTTCTTAACACTGTCACAAAATGCAGACCCAGCAACACTATCCTTTAAAAAAACCACTAGCTTTGGGTACAGCAATCAAAAGCATCCCTTCTCCCAGACACCACAACCCAAGCTTTCACTTGGACACTTCCAGTTCAAGCCATACCAGAATTAATGTTGCTTGGTGACCCCGTGGGTATGCATTACAGTAGATTTTAATTACATGACCACATGCTGTTCTCCCCATCTGTTTTGCCCAGCAGAAGAGCAAGCACTCAAATATTTCTTTTTAATCAACGTGAATTCTTAGAGGCTCCTGAATCCATTGCTATGCTGAGCATTGATTTTTTTTTTTTAACCCCTCTCACATCACAGAGATTATAAGGTGAAAGTATTTATCTTCACAACACACCTGTATGGTCAGGAAAGAGCAACTCCAATGCACAGATTTTGAGGCCCAAAAAGAGAAGGCCAACATATGCAAACAGAAAAGGATGAAAACATAAATGAATACACACCCACGTACTTATACTCCCTCATTTTATGAGAGGAAGACAGTTCTATAGTAAACTCCTTCCTAAATTATGCTGTGCCTGTCAAACACCAGTAGTTATTTGTTCAGCTTTGAGAAAGAATGAACTTGACTAACAAACATAACTTGTAAAAAAGAATCAATTAAAATGGGTGTAGATAGAAAGAGACGGCACTAAAGGCTGGGTGGATTTTCAATAAGGCTGGGAAGAGAGAATTTAATTGCTAAAAAAGGTAAGGTGCGGCTAGAAGAAATGTATGTAAGAAAAACAAAACCTTTTCTTCTTCTCACAGAAAATGGCAGATCCACAGGCAGTAATTAAATATCACCCTAGCAGCAGTACCAAAGAGAAAACCAATTTCCCTGTTTCGATAGGGCAAGAGTATTCTGACCTTTGAAAGAAATGTAGCTGACTTTTCCTTCAATTACCAATTATAACCTTAAGGTTAAGCAGTTCTACAACTCATTTATCCTATTTTACAATTAGCATTCTTTAAAATTAAAAATGCCTCCAGTTTCTAAGAATTTAGATGGTAAAGTCATCACAAAAGCTAATTTCTTCTTCTGTTAATGTTTCACAAATGTTTCAATTAGAAATGCTATGATACTGATTTTGCATAGTCATATAAAGGCTGGAGAACAGGGATCTCTGGACTGTTTAGACCCATAGGTCTAGTAAAGGCTCCACAGGTCAAATCTGGAATATCTACTTGATGTTCATCTGGTTTTGGTCACAGGCCCTTATCATATCTTGATCTTGACAGGACAAGAGGACATAGCTTCAAGCTGCACCAGAGGAGGTCCAGGTTGGACATTAGAAGGAATTTCTTTACAGAAAGGATTGTTAAACATCGGAATGGACTGTCCACAGGGAGGTGGTGGAGTCACCATCCCTGGAGCTGTTCAAGAAATGACTGGATGAGGCACTTACTGACCAAGTGGTGATCGGTCAAAGGTTGGACTCGATGATCTTACAGGTCTTTTCCAGCCTAAATGATTCTGCAATTCGATCCAGTGTGGCCCAAACAGCACCCCAGAGATCACAGCCAGCTTAGAGGGCGTTCCTGCCTTGCTCGCCATCATTTTCCAGGGAAACCAGAAGCGCTGTTGGAGCAGCAAAGGCGGCTCCGTCCCTCGCTGCCCGCTCGCTGCTGCCACCTGGCGCCGGACAGGGAGCGAGGCCGGCACTGGCACAGGGAAGGGAGAACCGGGACAGGGAAAATCCACTCACCTGGTGCTCCAGGGGGAGGCAGAGGGGGAGGAGGAGCTCTCAAAACACAGACCCTGGCTCCCGAGGTGGCCAAAATTGGACTAATGTACGCAGAGCCAGTGAAAATCCTACCACGCCTGCCTGTTGTCTCTGACCTACCTGTCACCTCAGCACTGTGAGGCTCCTTCCTCCAATCTCTCAAATTTGGCAGCTTCAACAATAGCAAAAAAAACCCAAAAAAACCCCAACACCACCTATCCCATCCTGCTCCAGAGCGCATACACAGTAGTTTCTTTTTGCTCCTTCAGGTGTCTCATCTCACTCTGCTTTCTGATACAAATTTGATGTGTTAGATCTGCTGCCCAGTGTAACCTCATTCTTATCTACTGTTCTCCAGCTCTCTGGTCCTCTTACACTTCACCTGCAACTCCCTGGGGAAGGGTGGTGGTTCTTGTTTGTGCTGGTACAGCATCCAGCAGAGCAGACATTCACTGCACTGACACTGTGGGTGCAGCTCACCTCTCCTGGAAGCACAGGGCTGAGACTTGTCTCCAGCTTAAGCAGATTGCCCACATGCAGGAGGTGCCTCAGCCCTCATGACAGACAGATACAGTCACTACATTTTGGCAATATGTCACTGAAATTCAACTCACCCGAACGCAGGCAGCTAGTGGTACCTTGGATGATGCCCTGTATCTCACCTCACTCTGTTCCAGGGCAGTGCCAATGCTTTCATGCCCCCAAGTCACACCTGCCAGCCCTGTGCACACACCTCAGACAATTTAGAGTTTCTCAAATGGTACCAGCCGTGTATGTTATGCAAAGTGGGTTCCTCCACACTACAGATGCTCAGTTCCCAATATCCTTCCCGACAGCACTACCCTGACTGGGATAGGAGTTTAGAAATCCACCAAATGCAGACACCTAATCATAGAGAGCAGATTGTTCTGCCTAGAAACAGGCATCTAAGGGGCTTGTGTGCGGCAGGCAAATAACACACACGATCTATGGGAGACCCACAACATTCTGAAGGCCAGGTGGAAAATCCCAGGGCAGCTTTGAGTGCACCAGTGACTTGTGTGCAACTCTACTGACCCTTAAGCATTTCAGCCTGGAGCTGAAGCCCCCTGCTGCAGCTGTCTAAAATGTAGATGCTTTCCCTTTATGGTCAAAGAAGAGAGACATTTCCAGAGGATGAGTCACCTCATTACCCCTCTCCCCACGGACCATAAAAGCAGGGACAGTCTCATATTAAAATATCCAACTTAGAGAGATAAGTTAGGACAGGTGAATGCCCCTGTTCCTTCCAGTAATACATACAGACAAAACTCATCGGAATGAATCCATGCAAAGCATCCATCCTCCAACCTCCCAGCTCACGGTTTTAAATTACTCTCACACAACAAACTGTGTAACGTATCAGATTTAGTCAGCTGAAAAAAATGTAACTGATGAGATAAATGTTATTCCCACCAGGCTCTACCAGTTTTCTTCTTCGTGAAGAATGAAATATCAGGAAGTCTAACCAGAGGAGAAATCAGGAAGGTTCATTTAGCTTGAGTGCTAAAAATCCTCCTACAGAGAGCAGATATGGGAACAGACAATCCCAGCAAGCCGGGGGGCCACAGTAGAAAGTTTGTTTATCCTCTTTATAGACAATCTGATTTTATCAACTTATTCTTAAATGAAGCAAAATGAGTTTAGATGACAATAGCCCAGTTTAACACCTTGGATTTCGTCAGATTACATAATATTACATAACATAAACAGGCATTGCTACATAAAAAAAACAACTGCACATCCCCTTCTCCCATCTGCCCATGTCTGGCCCTTCCCCTGTCCTAAAATAAACTTTAATGGGGCTGTGCAACTCACAGGCTCAAGAAATATGTGTAACTCAGTACTGAATAACAACCCCCCAAATACCCATTTTTAGCCAGGACCAGTTCCTCAGCTGACGTTACGGAACAGCCACATGACACTGGCACACAAAAGGAAACGCTGCGGGAGCGAGAACAAACAGTCAGGGACCAGGAGGGAGAACAGAACAGACTCTTACGCCAGCACTGCTGCTGCTCTTACCACAAAGTTATATATAGAATGAGGTGTGGAATGAATGAATGAGCTCTCCTCATCAAGCATCTCTTTACAACACTGACAGATGTTTATCTGCAGATCATACTGTGTAAATAACCACTTGTAAACTACCTTCTATGGAGTGTGAGTTACACTACAGGTAATGGTCTACCAGGTAACCACACACTCACATCGCTGTGACATTATAATTATTGCCAAAACATGTGAAAAGAGCACATGTTCACAGCATGCAGCAGGATGGGTCTCTTTCTAGTCAACGGACAGAGAAATGCACTTCTTGGGAGTGGTTTGGCAGGCCACTGAAGAAGACCATATAAAACATACCCTAAATGCACCTTTTTCCATCAACTCAATAGACAGTCCCAGGTGAAACAGCTTAAGTGGACATGCACATGTTATAGATGAGATTAATTACACCTGTTCAAGTCATGTGCTATGTTTTCAGACCTCTACTCTGCAGGTATAATGAAAAAGACAATCCAACTCAATAACGTTTTATATG
Organism: Empidonax traillii; assembly: GCF_003031625.1. NCBI lineage: Eukaryota > Metazoa > Chordata > Aves > Passeriformes > Tyrannidae > Empidonax > Empidonax traillii. The sequence continues at coordinate 105,517 of NW_020956249.1, forward strand.
GACACTTCCTTGTAAAACTCTCTTACTAAGGATTTTAAAAACCATGCCAAGGCTAATAGATCCATTCAAGTAAGCTATTATATATTTATTTCAAGTTTATGTACCAAGTCCAAGTGCTTGGAAGAAGCTAATTTTGTAGCAGGACTTATAAAAAGCTTAATTGGTTTCTATTTGCTGACCCATAATGCCAAATGCCTTTAAGGCAACAACAGTCATCATTGCTTTGAGCTCCTGTAATAAAAAGTTCAATTAATACGTGTAGAATACTCCTACTGCAGAAATAGTACAGATTGTGTTGTGCTACCAAGGACCTTGACCCAGAGAGGCTGTGATTGATGACAAAGTATCTGCTACATCAGGATCGAAATAATCAAAGCTGATTAAGAAAGTGGTAACAACACAGCTCTGATTAAATACTTACCATAAACTGAACTACATCTTCAGGCCTGTGCTTTGCTGATTTGAAGGCAGCCAGTCGGGTGACGACGACGATGTGATACTCCACATGGCCAGACATCATCTTCCCACGGATTTCCTGGTATTCGGGCACTGACAAATCCAGCCCCGTGTGCGTGTTCTGAATTTGCCTAAGGGAAGAAAATACAGGCAGAGTTCAGGCATTGGCACAAAGACTTTCAACTGACCCTCTCTGAGGATCCAGTTCAAAGCACAGGGAAGTCAGTGCAAAGACTCTCACTGCAACAGGACATCAGACAGGCCCTGCCCAAACACTGCCCCTACTCTGCATCAGGACAAATTTAGACATGGTTTTCTTCCTATCCACGACTTTCCATCCCAAAGCACCTGCCACTGCCCACTGCAGACAAAAGGTCAGGAGCACAGAATTCCTGTGAAGAGAAGACGTGGATTCCTTCAGAACAGGACTTCACTCACAGGAGTTGAAAGTGCTCTTACCCAGCATGACAGGTGAGAAGATCCCATGATCTCTCATCACAGTTTGTTTTGAGGTAAAGGTCTCTTCACCACAACTCATGCCAAGCCCTATCCAACTGTTCTTTGTCTAGGGACACTACCAGGAATGGCAGCAACAATAAGCTAAAAGGGTCTACAAAAGGAAGAAGGAGCTTGCTGGAGCACAGGAACATCTTGAGGTTTGTGAAGAACCAACCAGAGAACTAGAATAAAGTCTGGAATACAAAGGAAGCTGCTGGAGCAGACTGATGGGCCAACCACAGTGTCCCTCTGCAAAGGTCACTGAGGAAAATTAGACAACTACCTATCAGGACTGAGCAAGTTGGAGGAGGACATGATCCCTTGGAGCTGCCTTCTGGTTTTGACTGCCTGACATAGTCTTGTTGCTAAACACCTAAAGGTGGACTAGTTAAAACATCTCTGCTTTCCTACAGAAAATCTTATTGGAAACAAAACTACCTGTCCTTTCATACCCAGATAAACAGACCAATCATAGCATTAACCTCTGAGAGTTGCCAACAGTCAGAACCACCTGGAAACAGAACGTCTCCTTTTGGAGGAAAATGCAACAGGGGAGCTGCTGCAGCACTCAATGCATTGTCTTCTCCTGCCAGCTTCAGATCCACAGAACCAGGGTGTCACCTTTCCCTGGATTCCCATCCGAGGGGAAACCAAACTGATCACTGATTCCTTCCCCAAAGTTACCCTTATGCCAACCCACACTTGTTACAGCTGTCACTGGAATCAAGTCCTCTGTCAGAATCAGAAAGTAGTTTATCATCCAAAGGGTTGAACACTCTCTGATCACATATCCAAGCGCATCCATGTTTTTTATTGAAATGAGAAGGAATCATTTAAAAAAAAAAAAACCAAACTAGAACCAGTAAACATTTTTTTCTGCCTTTTTTAACCTTAACTATATGGGGAATATGAAGTCCCATCTTCCCTGGACTTCTCTTGATTGCAGAGGTGTCTTGTGGAATTCTTCTTTCTTTAGGAAGTTTAGATTCCTTAACACAGGTGCCCTAAGGATACATGATGCATAGAATTTAAAATACAGTTTCAAGAGGTTTAAACAATCTAGTTTCAAACAAAGTTTCAAAAAACTTCTCTCATCATGTTAAAACTTGAGCAGTTCTTTTGAAACTTGAGCTTTCCCAAGAAGGCAACTTCCGAATCTCCAATGCAAATCTTGAATAAAAAGCTCTTTAAAGAGATTATCTTGAGAGTTCTTGATAAATAGGACAAAAACCAACAAGGGCACAGTCCCAATTTTGTACCCAATCCTCTTTGCAAGCCATGTTTAAAACATTAGGGCTTTAACAACAGCTCTACCATCACCAACATTTTATAGTATTTACCTAAATGCTATTCTGTCTGCTCTGATTCTGTTGTCATTTTCTGCCACAGTGCTGACTCAAAGGGCACCTGCCAGTAAAATCAGCTGGATGTGGAGTTTTTTAGAATAGACCTGCAGCAGAGGAAATGCTCTCCAGATGTGTATTACTCCGAAGTTGTGCCTGCAGCTTAGGCAGCAAAAAGGTTTGTCAGCTGGTACTCAGGAATAACACAGGGAAGAGCTTGAGTCACCAGTCCTGGAGATATTTAAAGGTCATGTAGATGTGGCACCTGGGGACATGGTTTAGTAGTGGATGAGGCAGTGCTGGGTTAATGGATGGACTTGATGATCTTAAAGGTCTTTTCCAAACTGAATGAGTCTATGATTCTACTTCTGTTAACACAGAGTATGAACAGCAAATTAACCTGCTTT